>NC_074704.1:10891567-10941680 GCF_029448725.1 Salvelinus fontinalis
TGTATTTACGCCTAAGTTCTCTGTCTGTTGCCAGTTCGTTTTGTTCATTCAGACCTACCAGCATTTTTACCCTTGCTCCTGTCCTGTCTATAGTGCATGTTTCCTAGTTTTCTGCCTGCCCTGACCCTGCCTACCGTCCTGTACCTTTGCTCCACTACTCAGGATTACCGACATCTGCCTGACCTGATCCTGAGCCTGCCTGCCGTCCTGTACCTTTGCCTGCCCATGTTCTATTTAATAAACTTTTGTTACTTTGACATTGTCTGCACCTGGGTCTTACCTTCAAACTCGATAGTACGAACTGGCCATGACTGACCCAGCAGACCCGGGCTAGCTGCGCGACACCATCTCCTCCCAAGGAGCCACGAGGAACTGCTTCGTGGCCTTATGGAGGGGGTCCAAACGTTGGCTGAATGCCATAACTGGGCATTAGACATTTTGCTGGAGCAATTCCGCGGGTTGTCTGGGAGGCAGCCTACCATGGTGGTAACCCCACAGCCCCTCAGTAACCCAGCTGCTAGCAGCGCCGTCTCATCGGTCACTCCACCTTCTCAGGAGCCCCGCTTACACCCCCCCCCCCCTCCCCCCTAGAATGCGTCAATGGAGAGCCGAGCACCTGTCGGGCATTTCTAGCTCAGTGTGCCGTCATTTTCGAGCTTCGGCCCTCCTCCTGCCTCTTGGAACGCTACAAGATAGCCTATCTCATCACGCTGATGTCCGGGAGGGCTCTCATCTGGGCTACTGCTGTATGGTAACAGCAGCTGGCCATATGCGTTAGTCTGGAGGGGTTTGTGGGAGAGGTGAAGAAGCTTTTTACGGCCCGTTCTCTGGGAGAGAAGCTGCCCGGAAGCTGATCCAGCTTATGCAGCACTCCCGCAGTGTGACAGACTATGCTGTGGATTTCCGCACGTTGGCAGCGGAGAGTGCTTGGAACCAGGAAGCACTGTTCAATATGTTCCTGCACGGAGTCTCGGAGGAGGTCAAGGACGAGCTTGCAGCTCGTGAGTTACCTACGAATCTCGATTCCCTCATTGCTTTGACCATCCGAATCAATGGACGACTACGGGAATGACGGAGGGAGAGGAAATTCGACTTTGCTCGAACGTCCAGGGATTCCACCTGGCCTCCGAGTCACTCTGAAGTCCCCGACGATCCCATTGCCGAGAGAACCCGAGGCTCCCGACCTTCCCTGAGAGTCGTCGAAGACAACTGAGTCACCGCTTCACGATCCTATGCAACTAGGTAGAGCTGGGCTGTCGCCAGCGGAACGGCAATACAGGATCAACACAAAGAGTTCTTGGTCATTTTGTGTCCTCTTGTCCTTTAAAAAAAACAGGCTCACTGGTAGGAGCGAGTAGTCTGGTGGGCTATATGGAGAACTTCCTGCTTCCCTTGCTCGCACCCCTTTTCATGTCATTCTGCTGTGGGGAAACCAGTCTAAATCTCTCTGGGTCCTCATTAACTCTGGGGCCGATGAGAGCTTTTTGGACGCTACCCTGGCTTCCGAGCTGAACATCCCCACTCAGCCCCTCTCCTCCCAACGATTTTAGAGCGCTGTATGGGCGCTTTATAAGCCGGGTCACTCATATTACCACTCCCATCAACCTACGGGTGTCAGGGAATCACAGAGAGACTATTCAATTTCTGCTCATGAAGTCTCCTCAGATTCCTGTGGTTTTGGGATTCTCCTGGCTCCAGCGACACAATCCCCTCATCAACTGGTGCCATCATGGGCTGGAGTCTGTTCTACCACGCCCAGTGTCTGAAGTCAGCGCAAACTGCCCCGGGACGTCTTCCTGGGGGCTTGGAAGGTGCCCTGGACCTCTCCGCCATTACCGCAGAGTACCAGGACCTTCGGGGGGTGTTCAACAAGGCCCGGGACACTTTGCTTCCGCCGCACCGACCATATGACTACGGGATTGACCTTCTCCCTAGCACCACCCCGCCCCGGAGATGACTGTACTCGCTGTCAGGCCCGAATACCAATGCTATGGACACCTATATTGGGGACTCCCTAGCTGCAGGATGTATACATCCTTTGTCCTCTCCCGCCGGGACAGGGTTCTTCTTTGTGGAGAAGAGGAACAAGACCCTGCGCCTGTGCATCGACTACCGGGGACTCAATGACATAACGGTGAAGAACCACTACCTGCTACCACTCATCTCCTCGGCCTTCGAGCCGCTCCAGGGGCCCACCGTGTTCTCCAAGCTGGATCTACGGAACGCCTACCACCTGTTGCTGATACGGGAGGGGGATGAGTGGAAGACCACCTACAACATGGCCAGCGTCCACTACGAGTATTTGGTCATGCCATTTGGCCTCACCAATGCCTCTGCCAGGTTCCAGACTCTGGTAAATTATGTTCTCCGCGACATGTTGAACCAGTTCATCTTCATCTACATTGATGACATCCTCGTCTTCTCCCGCTCCCCCCAAAAACATGTGCTCCACGTCCGACAGGTTCTTCAATGCCTCCTGGAGAACCAGTTGTTTTTCAAGGCAGAGAAATGCGATTTCCATCACTCCACCATCCCCTTTCTGGGGTACATCATCTCCGCTGGGAGTGTTCAGATGGATCCCGGGAAGGTGAGGGCGGATTGGCCCCAGCCTTCGTCCAGGGTGCAGCTGCAACATTTCCTGGGGTTCGCCAACTTCTATCGCCGCGTTACCCGGGTTTACAGCACCCTGGCTTCCCCCGTCAGCACTCACCTCTCCCAAGGCTCCATTCACGTGGTCCCCTGCTGCTGAACGGGCGTTCCGGGACCTCAAATACCGCTTCACCACTGCTCCCATCCTGGAACATCCTGACCCTTCCCGTCAGTTCGTGTTGGAGGCCAATGTGTCTGATGTAGGAGTGGGGGCGGTCCTGTGCCAGCGTTCTGCCCTGGACCTGAAGCTACATCCCTGCGCCTTCTCCCATCGCCTCAACGCCACGGAGAAAAACTACGATGTGGGAAATTGTGAGCTTCTTGCAGCGAAGATGGCGTTGGAGGAATGGAAGCACTGGCTGGAAGGAGCGGAACACCCGTTCATCGCATGGACCGACCACAAAAATATAGAGTATCTCCGCACCGCCAAGTGCCTCAACTCCAGGCAAGATAAATGGGCCTTGCTGTTCACACGGTTCAACTTCTCCCTATCATATCGGTCGGGATCCAAGAATGTCAAGCCGGATGCACTGTCTCACCATTATAGCCCCACGGCTATTACCCCGGAGTCCGAGACCATCCTTCCCACCTCGTGCCTGGCAACAGCACTCAGCTGGGATATAGGGAAACAGGTCCGGGAGGTGCATCGTTCCCAGCCGAAGGAGGTCGGCATACGTTCTGCCCAGATGTTTGTCCGCCACTGTCGTCGTACCCGGAGGAGGCCGGTCGGCTCTCCTTAAGACCACCTCCAGGTTTCGACGACAAGCGGATCGCCATCGAACCCCGGCTCCCCGGTATCAACCGATCACTGCCCGCACCTGCACGCCCGTCTAGCATCACTACTCTGGACGGCTCTGACTTGGAATACGTGGACAACTACAAATACCTAGGTGTCTGGTTAGACTGTAAACTCTCCTTCCAGACTCACATTAAGCATCTCCAATCCAAAATTAAATCTAGAATCTGCTTCCTATATCGCAACAAAGCATCCTTCACTCATGCTGCCAAACATACCCTCGTAAAACTGACCATCCTACCGATCCTCGACTTCGGTGATGTCATCTATAAAATAGCCTCCAACACTCTACTCAACAAACTGGATGCAGTCTATCACAGTGCCATCCGTTTTGTCACCAAAGCCCCATACACTACCCACCATTGCGACCTGTACGCTCTCGTTGGTTGGCCCTCGCTTCATACTCGTCGCCAAACCCACTGGCAACAGGTTATCTACAATTCTCTGCTAGGTAAAGCCCCGCCTTATCTCAGCTCACTGGTCACCATAGCAGCACCCACTCGTAGCACGCGCTCCAGCAGGTATATCTCACTGGTCACCCCCAAAGCCAATTCCTCCTTTGGTCGTCTTTCCTTCCAGTTCTCTGCTGCCAATGACTGGAACGAACTGCAAAAATGTACCTCGCCACCATGGCCTTTTTTTTGCCTTTACCTCCCTTATCTCACCTCATTTGCTTACATTGTATATAGACTTATTTTTCTACTGTATTATTGACTGTATGTTTTGTTTATTCCATGTGTTACTCTGTGTTGTTGTGTGTCGAATTGCTATGCTTTACCTGGTTAAATAAAGGTGTGGGATTATTATTTTTTTTTAAATCATCTCGGGCAGAAGGTATGGCTGTCCACCCGGCGACACCGTGCGCTTAACCGCATAACACGGTGCCTGACCAGTAACGCGCTGCTTACGATAAGCACGAGGAGTGGGCTCAGGTCTCCAACCTGACTCTGCCACACTCCCCGTGTCCCCCCCCAAAAAAATACAATTGGGGGGGGCTGCCTCTCGTTCCTGTCGCGTTGCCGTGCTACCTCCTCATATCGCCGCCGCTCAGCTTTCGCTGCCTCCAGTTCTTTCTTGGGGCGGCGATATTCCCCAGCCTGTGCCCAGGGTCCCTTACCGTCTAGTATCTCCTCCCATGTCCATGACTCCAGAATTCTCTGCTCCTGTTTACCACGCTGCTTGGTCCTTGGTTGGTGGGTGATTCTGTAACGGCTTTCGTTGGTGGAAGGAGAGGAGGACCAAAATGCAGCGTGGTACGTATCCATAATATAATTTAATCGAGAATTAATACAAAATAACAAGAGAATAAATGAAAAAAACGAAACAGTCCCATATGGTGCAAACACTAACACAGGAAACAATCACCCACAAAACACAATAGAAAACAGACTACCTGGGCATCCCGGGTGGCGCAGTGGTCTAGGGCACTGCATCGCAGTGCTAACTGCGCCACCAGAGTCTCTGGGTTCGCGCCCAGGCTCTGTCGCAGCCGGCCGCGACCGGGAGGTCCGTGGGGCGACGCACAATTGGCATAGCGTCGTCCGGGGTAGGGAGGGTTTGGCCGGTAGGGATATCCTTGTCTCATCGCGCTCCAGCGACTCCTGTGGCGGGCCGGGCGCAGTGCGCGCCAACCAAGGGGGCCAGGTACACGGTGTTTCCTCCGACACATTGGTGCGGCTGGCTTCCGGGTTGGAGGCGCGCTGTGTTAAGAAGCAGTACGGCTGGTTGGGTTGTGCTTCGGAGGACGCATGGCTTTCGACCTTCGTCTCTCCCGAGCCCGTACGGGAGTTGTAGCGATGAGACAAGGTAGTAATTACTAGCGATTGGATACCACGGAAATTGGGGAGAAAATGGGATAAAAAGAAGAAAAAAAAAGAAAAGAAAAAAGAAAACAGACTACCTAAATATGGCTCCCAATCAGAGACAACGACTGACACCTGCCTCTGATTGAGAACCATACTAGGCCAAACACATAGAAATATAAATACAGAACAAAACATAGAAAACAACATAGAATGCCCACCCCAACTCACGCCCTGACCAAACTAAAATAAAGACATAAAAAAGGAACTAAGGTCAGAACGTGACATTTGTGCAACGATTCTGCTTTTTTCGCTAATGCGCTTTTCTTAAATCATCACCCGTTTGGCCAAGTTGAAGTAGGCTGTGATTCGATGATAAATGAACAGCCACCGCATTGTCACGTTCCTGACCGGTTTTCTGTTATTTTGTATGTGTTTGACGGTCAGGGCGTGAGTTTGGGTGGGTAGTCTATGTTATGTGTTTCTATGTTGGTAATGGGTGACCTGATATGGTTCTCAATTAGAGGCAGGTGGTTTTCATCTCCTCTGATTGAGAACCATATTAAGGTAGGTGGTTTCACATTGTTTGTCGTGGGTGGTTGTCTCCTGTGTCTGTGTTTGTCGCACCACACGGGACTGTTTCGGTTTGTTTGTCCGTTCGTTCTTTTGTGTAGTCATTTTTCCTGTTCGTGAGTTCTTCGTTGTATGTAAGTTCGCATGTCCAGGTCTGTCTACTCCGTTTTGTTATTTTGTTAGTTATTCAAGTGAAGTTCGTTTTCGTTTCTTGTTTAATAAATATCATGTCAAATCACAACGCTGCATTTTGGTCGAATCCCTGCTCCTCCTCTTCGGATGAAGAGGAGGAGGAAATCCGTTACACGCATTGATTATATGCAACACAGGACAAGCTAGTTAACCTAGTAATATCATCAACCATGTGTAGTTAACTAGTGATTATGTGAAGATTGATTGTTTTTTATAAGATAAGTTTAATGCTAGCTAGCAACTTACCTTGGCTCCTTGCTGCACTTGCGTAACAGGTGGTCAGCCTGCCAAGTAGTTTCCTTGTTGATTGCAATGTAATCGGCCATAATCGGTGTCCAAAAATGCCGATTACCGATTGTTATGAAAACTTGAGATCGGCCCTAATTAATCGGCCGTGCCGATTAATCGGTCGACCTCTAGTGCAAATATTGTGAAATCCAGGTGTGCAAAGCTCTTAGAGACTTACCCAGAAAGACTCACAGCTGTAATCGCTCCCAAAGGTGATTCTAACACTCAGGGGTGTGAATACTTACGTAAATTAGATATTTATTTCATTTTCAATACATTTGCAAACATTTTGAAAGACGTGTTTTTACTTTGTCAATATGGGTATTGTGTGAGATTTTAAAAATATTTTATCCATTTAGAATTTAGACTGTAACACAACAAAATGTGGAATAAATCAACAGGTATGGCTAATTTCTGAAGGCACTGTAAAGAGAATGATACCTGTAGCAGACTGGTTTACCACAGTAAATAGTGCACTGCACAACAGATGGTGATGAAAACAGACATATGGCTATACATGCGCAATTTGAGCCTAGGACACTCCAGGGCATATAAATGTAGCTGCTTCTGTGTATGAGTATGAGATCATCCATAAGCCTTGACATACAATACCAGTCAAAAGCTCGGACACACCTATTAATTCAAGGGTTTTCCATTATTTGTACTATTTTCTACATTGTAGAAAAATATTGAAGACATCAAAACTATGAAATAACACTTATGGAATCATGTAGTAACCAAAAAAAGTGTTCAACAAATTAAAATATATTTTAGATTCTTCAAAGTAGCCACCCTTTGCCTTGATGACATCTTTGCACACTTTTTGCATTCTCTCAACCAGATTCACCTGGAATGCTTTTCCAACAGTCTTGAAGGAGTACCTACATATGCTGAGCACTTGTTGGCTGCTTTTCCTTCACTCTGCGGTCCAACTCATCCCAAACCCTCTCAATTGGGTTGAGGTCGATGATTGTGGAGGCCAGGTCATCTGATGCAACACTCCATCACTCTCCTTCTTGGTCAAATAGCCCTTAAACAGCCTGGAGTTGTGTTGGGTCATTGTCCTTTAAAAAAAACAATGATAGTCCCACTAAGCGCAAACCAGGTGGGATGGTGTATCGCTGCAGAATGTTGTGGTAGCCATGCTGGTTAAGTGTGCCTTGAATTCTAAACAAATCACAGACAGTGTCACCAGCAAAGCACACCCACACCATCACACCTCCTCCTCCATGCTTCATGGTGGGAACCACACATGCCGAGATCATCCGTTCACCTACTCTGTGTCTCACAAAGACACGGCGGTTGGAACAAAAAGTCTCAAATTTGGACTCATCAGACTAAAGGACAAATTTCCATCGGTGTAATGTCCATTGCTCTTGTTTCTTGGCCTAAGCAAGTCTCTTCTTCTTATTGGTGTCCTTTAGTAGTGATTTCTTTGCAGCAATTCAACCATGAAGGTCCTCATGAGAGCCAGTTTAATCATAACGCTTGATGGTTTTTGCGACTGCACTTTAAGAAACTTTAAAAGTTCTTGAGATTTTCCGGATTGACTGACCTTCATGTTTTAAAGTAATGATGAACTGTCATTTCTCTTTGCTTACTTGAGCTGTTCTTGCCATAACATGGACTTGGTCTTCTACCAAATAGGGCTATCTGCTAGAGGTCGACCGATTATGATTTTTCAACGCCGATACCGATACTGATTATTGGAGGACCAAAAAAAGCCGATAACGATTAATTGGCCGATTTTTATCTATATATTTGTATTAATGACAATTACAACAATACTGAATGAACACTTTTATTTTAACTTAATACATAAGTAAAAATGTATTTAGTCTCAAATAAATAATGAAACATGTTCAATTTGGTTAAAATAATGCAAAAACACAGTGTTGAAGAAAGTAAAAATGCAATATGTGCCATGTAAAAAAGCTAACGTTTAAGTTCCTTGCTCAGAACATGAGAACATATGAAAGCTGGTGGTTCCTTTTAACATGATTATTCAATATTCCCAGTTAAGAAATTTTAGGTTGTAGTTATTATAGGAATTATAGGACTATTTCTCTCTATACCATTTGTATTTCATATACCTTTGACTATTGGATGTTCTAATAGGTACTATAGTATTGCCAGCCCAATCTCGGGAGTTGATAGGTTTGACAGCGTAAACTGTCAAGCCTATAGGCATAATAGGCATAAACAGCATAAACAATAGGCATAAACAGTTGATAGGCATAAACAGCGCTGTGCTTCAAGCATTGCGAGGAGCTGCGGGCAAACGCTGGAAAGTGCTGTTTGAATGAATGCTTACAAGCCTGCTGCTGCCTACCACCGCTCAGTCAGACTGCTCTATAAAAACATAGACTTAATTATAATAGAATAAACACACAGAAATATGAGCCTAAGGTTATTAATATGGTCAAATCCGGTAATGATCATTTCGAATACAAAAGATTTATTCTTTCAGTGAAATATGGAACCGTTACGTATTTTATCTAACGGGTGGCATCCATAAGTCTAAATATTGCTGTTACATTGCACAACCTTCAATGTTATGTCATAATTATGTAAAATTCTGGCAAATTATGTTTTTGCGAATGCGCTTGTTAAATCATCACCCGTTTGGCGAAGCAGGCTGTGATTCGATGATAAATTAACAGGCACCGCAATGATTATTTGCAATGCAGGAAAAGCCTGTTAAACTAGTAATATCATCAACCATGTGTAGTTAACTAGTGATTATGTTAAGATTGATTGTTTTTTTATAAGATAATTTTAATGCTAGCTAGCAACTTACCTTGGCTCCTTGCTGCACTCGCATAACAGGTGGTCAGCCTGCCACGAAGTCTCCTCGTGGAGTGCAATGTAATCGGCCATAATCGGCATCCAAAAATGCAGATTACTACTGATTGTTATGAAAACTTGAAATCGGCTCATGCCGATTAATCGGTCGACCTCTACTATCTTATGTATTTTTTTTTATTTTTTTTTAACCTTTATTTAACTAGGCAAGTCAGTTAAGAACAAATTCTTATTTTCAATGACGGCCTAGGAACAGTGGGTTAACTGCCTGTTCAGGGGCAGAACGACAGATTTGTACCTTGTCAGCTCGGGGATTTGAACTTGCAACCTTCCGGTTACTAGTCCAACGCTCTAACCACTAGGCTACGCTGCCGCCCCGATCTTCTGTATACCACCCCTACCTTGTCACAACACAACTGATTGGCTCAAACGCATTAAGGAAAGAATTTCCACAAATTAACTTTTAACAAGGCACACCTGTTAATTGAAATGCATTCCAGGTGACTACCCCATGAAGCTGGTTGAGAAAATTCCATGAGCGTGCAATGCTGTCATCAAGGCAAAGGGTGGCTACTTTGAAGAATCTCAAATATAAAATATATTTTGGTTTGTTTAATACTTTTTAAATGGGGCAGCAGGTAGCCTAGTGGTTAGAGCGTTGGGCCAGTAACCGAAAGGTTGCTGGACCGAATCCCAGAGCTGACAAGGTAAAAATCTGTCGTTCTGCCCCTGAACACGGCAGTTAACACACTGTCCCTGGTAGGCCTTCATTGTAAATAAGAATTTGTTCTTAACTGACTTGCCTAGTTAAATAAAGGTTCAATATTTTTTTTTTAAATAAAGTAATGATGGACTGTCATCTCTCTTTGCTTATTTGACCTGTTCTTGCCATAATATGGACTTTTATTTTACTAAATAAGACTATCTTCTGTATACCACCCCTACCTTGTCACAACACAACTGATTGTTTCAAACACATTAAGAAGGAAAGAAATTACACAACTGAACTTTTAACAAGGCACACCTGTTAATTAAAATGTATTCCAGGTGACTACCTCATGAAGCTGGGTGAGAGAATGCCAAGAGTGTGCAAAGCTTTCATCAAGTCAAAGGGTGGTTACTTTGAAGAATCTCAAATATAATATATATGTATTTTTGTTACTACATGATTCCATATGTGTTATCTCATAGTTTTGATGTCTTCACTATTATTCTAAAATGTAGAAAATACTGTTGGTATTTTCTGGTACTGTTGATCACAGGTCAGAAAAGCAGAGACTGTCAGCTGAATTTAGAGCATCAATGAATAACCATATTCTGTCACTTGCTGTCTCTCTCTTGCTCACACACACACACACACACACACACACACACACACACACACACACACACACACACACACACACACACACACACACACACACACACACACAAATAGTCTACACATCAAACAGGCATACACAACATCAAATAGGCTTCTGACAGATTATGCAAAGCCTGCTCAAAATTTGGAGCGGTGCAAAAATACATATTTGGCGTCTCTACTAAGCTCTCTACTATGTCATTTCACCTGATATAACTTCTCTTTTTGTGTCATAAATCATATCTAAAAATGTTAATATAAATTCTCTGGCTGAATGTGTGGTCTGTCATCCCATCAAAGATAGACTACAATGATGATGTTAGAGCATCCACATCATCCACATTGTATCTTTGTGTGATTTCTGATGGCGACAATCTGGGCCATATTTCCCACTGTGCTCCGCAAGATGAGGGCGTTATTTTACGTTTTAACGTAATTTCTACGGTCTGACTGAAGGCTAGCCGGATCAATCCACATTTCACTAGCTTGATCATAAATATCCTGAACAATAACCCCGATCATGTTTAATCTCACAAGCTACACGATAGCAGCTGATTACCTACATCCCAAAACCTGTTTATCCAACCCATTGTCCCGGCTCCATCCATGCTGGATAAATGATGCTAAGTTAGCTAGCTAACGTTAGGTATGCTAGCTGTCCGCATTCGTCTGCTGTGATGTAGATTGTTGCGCGACTTACCGATTCCTGTTTATAGATTCAAGTTCCCAAATAGTTTTGTTCAGCAGTGAAATTTCGACTAGTCTTTCAACCCAATGCTCCAGAATAAACGATGGATGTCCAACATAGGGAAGCAAAGATGTAGGAAACGGGTCATGTGATTTGTCTGAGTACCTCTTTCCCTCCGTCCCTCTCTACCTCTCTCTCTCTCTATAGTCGAGAGCCCCCCTTTTCGTTACCAAGGCGACAAGATGAGAGAGAGAGGTGATGCAGAACGCATGCTCAAACAGAACTTTGCCCCGAGGCAGCCTTTTTGGCATCACCTGAGTATTTTGGTCATTTTTGCACAACCAATCAGTATTTGATTAGACCAAATTGTAATTGACAAAAATCAATAAAAATCTCCATGAAAAATATATTGATCCATGTAACCTATTTATCGAGATTAGTCATGTCTCATGTTTCATAATTTCTTTCATTTTCATTTTGGTAACTTAAAGTCATGAGAGACAATTCTCCAGAAATGCTTAATAGCAAGTCTGTATACATGAATGATAAAAAAAATATCAAATTGTTGTGTGTAATCTAAAAAGCAACAACCAAACACAATTTCATTGGTATTGTATAATTCACTGTAGGGCTAACCAGGGTTGGGTAGGTTACTTTCTAAATGTAATCCGTTACTAGTTACCTGTCCAAAATTGTAATCAGTAAAGTAACTGTTTGATTACCCAAAGCGTAATCTGATTACTTTCAATTACTTTTGGATGAGCCTACTTTCCCCTTAAGAGGCATTAGAAGAAGAGAAAAGGATCCATCAAACACATTTGGTATGTCATCTTAGTGGTCTCTGTCTTAGTGGTCTCTGACTTGTCGTCTCTGTCTTAATGGTCTCTGACTTGTGGTCTCTGACTTGTGGTCTCTGACTTGTAGTCTCTGTCTTAGTGGTCTCTGACTTGTGGTCTCTGTCTTAGTGCTCTGACTTGTGGTCTCTGACTTGTGGTCTCTGACTTGTAGTCTCTGTCTGAGTGGTCTCTGACTTGTGGTCTCTGACTTGTGGTCTCTGTCTTAGTGGTCTCTGACTTGTGGTCTCTGACTTGTGGTCTCCGACTTGTGGTCTCTGACTTGTGGTCTCTGACTTGTGGTCTCTGACTTGTGGTCAGACTCTCTCAGGTGGAACAAACCTAAAATTGGGCCTTTTTTAAATGCTGATAGGTGTCATAATGCATTTTCTTTCCACAAACATCCTTTCTGAATTTCAAAGTAATCCAAGAAGTAATCATCTGTTTTTTTCAAACGTATCTGTAATTTGATTACAATATTTTTGCTGGTAACGTAACTGATTACAGTTTTTTCCATCAGATTACATCACATAATCAGTTACTCTCCAACCCTGGGCCTAACTACAACATTCCATATTTCGAAAATGCATTGAATCAGTCACAGCACACCACAAAATTGAAAGGAGAAGCATGTGCATCCAATGATCAAATAGTACCATACTCACATATATGGCGTTTTGTTGTTAGCTCTTAGGTTCTCGCACTGCTGTCTTTTGTGTTCATGTTGTCTGAGTTTGTTTGTTCTCTCTAGTCTACATTGTGTGCAGACTTTTTGCCTTGTGTCATGTGTCACTCACTTTACCCCACTGTTCCCCCAAACTTGGTTTTATCACACAGTTTTTGCATGTCTGTTACTCTTCTGATAAGGAGCCATGTCTCAAATTCCCTCCAGTGCCTTCTCTGACCCCCCTCCTCCTCCTCCTTCTCTCTCTCTCTCTCTCGCTCTCTCTCTCTCTCTCTCTCTCTCTCTCTCTCTCTCTCTCTCTCTCTCTCTCTCTCTCTCTCTCTCTTTTCTGCCATCTCTCTCATCCTGACTTTCAGAGTAATATGTTAAGCCTGAATAAAGAGAAATTATAACCAACAAATCCGATTTTGTTTACACTATCATGTGCATGGCCTTCACTGAAACTTTTTTCTCATTACTCACCCATTGACAAATATACTCGAGGAGGTGTGGTGATGTCATCATGTAATTGCTCTGCCTCTTCATCAACAGATGTCATGCTTGAAAGAGGGTGATCCAATTCGTGTGATGGTGAGATATCCATTTCTCCTGGTATGTAGCAGTCTATACCCTGGCTCTGGCGTTGGCATGGTTGTTCAGCGACCTCTGTTGAATCTGGGCCAACCTGTGATGTTTTGTGCTGCTGGTTGCGTTCAATGGACAGGAGCCAGTGCACAGTCCATTCCTCTGAGGAATGTTCTGGTGGGTTTATGTTGGGCCTCTCATGGTCAGGTGGTGGAAGTGGACCTGTTTGGGTGGGTTCTAGATGAACTGGCCTTAGTCCTTTGACTCCTTTGTGATTGCTGTCGTTGTTCTTCACCATTCGTAAAGCCGATTGGACAGGATGTAAATTAGGTGTCTGTGATTGGCTGAACATTTTGGGAACGGTTCCACTGTGCAGCACACATTCATCTAGATTGGGTTTGGTGAATTCTGTAACTTGACCACTATTGATATTTTGGCAATGGTCCAAATCCAAGCCCTGTCCATGTTTAATAGTTGATCTCTCAGGGGCCTCTGACAGGGTGGAGGGTGTGAGGGAGGCCCCCTGTGTCAGAGGTACCACCAGACGTGTCTGGGAGTTGTCGCTGTTTGACCTTTTCACCCCAGACTGAAGGGCTTCCTGTTTCTGACTGACTTCTAAAAGACCCCTACCCATCAAAATGCTGCTATTTGACTGGTTAGATTGATTCCGTTTCCTCTCAATGGTTCGTGTATCGGTCGGTTGACTTTGACACTGAGGTCTAGTCCAGAATTTGGGTCTTTGGAGGTTCTTGTATTTTCTACTAGGGCTGGCTTGTGCTAAAGGTTGAAATGCAGCATCTATGATTGTCTTTGTAGACTCTTCCAGATGAGACTCTTTGGTGGTAAAGTCCTTTATGAATGTTGCTCCCTTCTTTGCCCAAGGGTTGAGGTCATAGCTGCTTCTTTTGAGTTCTGTAACTGCTGCAGATGTTGATCGACTTAGGTGTTCTTTCCAAGATGGTGTCTTGGGAGGCATAGGAGGGGAAGCACTTTTACAGTATTCCTTTTGACTGAAAGGTAGTCGACTAGCATATACGCTGGCAGCCTGAGACTGAAGTCCCTTCTGAATATGTCCAATGTGTTTTAATGTTTTTGGTGAAGCAAGGCCACATTGGGACACCTGTCCACCCCTCTTTGACTTAAACTGAAAATGAATTGATTGAAAATCATTCTCAACAATAATTGGAACTTTCCTCCTTGAGACCACATTTTGTCTGGCTGCCACACCTCCTGACAGAGCAGTACCTGATGGGGTTACCAGATCATTTGGTCTTGGTTCAGATATTGTGTCAGCAACTTTTTGCTTGGAAATGCCCTCCTTACCTAGAAGAAACCCAGGACTGGATTTTGTTATCATTCCTGTTTTCCTTAGTCCGAGCCTGGCCTGCAACAAGTCCGGGTCCTGAGACTTCATGCCTTTTGTCCTGTAGGCCCCTGACTGTTGAGATTGTGGAGAGGAATGGGTGTACGTATCAGGCGGTGTGCCTACACCTCTAGAATAAGATGTTGGTACAGGTTTCATCAACCCAGAACGTGTTACAAAGTCCATCAGAACCTCTTGGTCAAGTATGTCATGGGTTGCCGGTTTAGGGGAACACTGGTTACGATGCTCAGCCTGACCTTTAGTACTAGAGATAGGGATTGAACGGGCACATCTTACTTTGGCCACCGGGGAGGTCTGTTTTGTGCCTTGGCTCTCCAATGGCATTGTTTGACAGTACAGTTTTGGAGATGGGCCAAGTCGGATCTTTGGGATGGAAAGGCTTGGAGAGAGGTCTGGGTCTGTCATGATAAGTGGTGGCGAAACACTATGATTTGGAATAGGAACTTTACAAATAGGCTTTGGAGTAGGAAGTGTTGGGGATGAACCTAGCCTGACCTTAGGAGTAGGAAGTGTCAGAGAGACACCAGGTTTGAGCTTTAGAATAGGATGTGTTGTCCTGTTGCCAAGAGTCCTCTCTGAATGAAGATGGAGTCCCTGGCCGTCAAAGGAGGAGATCTGGATGGGTTTCTTTGTGACAATAGGTGAGAGCTGGAGAGGAAGGGGCGATGGGACTATTAGGTGTTTTTTGGGTTGTTTGGGGGTGCAAGTTGCAAGTTGGTTATCGAAACTCATTGCAAAGAGAAATTATGAATATCTGCAAAGCCTGGCAGTTTTCATTAGTAGGGAGTGAGAGAAGGTAAATGGGAGAGAATTACATTTTACGTTCATTTAAAAAATGTTATGTTTATATATTTTATTGTACATTTTGCAGTAAGTCTGTAAGAAACATAACTTTCATGTAAAAAGCATAGCAGAAAAAATAGTCATTTGCATTACGTTGCATTACAGAAGACTGCAAGCCTGATCAACTAAAAATAAACATAAAGATGAGTATACAATTAAACAAGCACTGACCTGAGTGTATGCGATAGGCTCTATCTGGGTTGTTGACATGGAGTGAGAGAGAAAACGAGTGAGAGACAGTAAGAGAGAGAGAGAGTGAGAGACAGTAAGAGAGAGAGAGAGAGAGGGAGAGAGTAAGAGAGAGAGACAGTAAGAGAGAGAGAGAGAGAGAGAGAGAGAGAGAGCGAGAGGGGGAGAGACAGGGAGAACAGCTGGAAGTCGTGTGTACCAAAGTTACATTCTCCCCATTCCTCTCATCTAAAGCTGCACTGTTTCACTCACCCACTCCCACCCTCCTCATTTTGTTTGTCTATGGGAAACATAAATGTGTCTGTGGATAAACGACTACAATGCTTCCCAGTGGAGAATCTTGAAACAAATCTTTGAAAAATGTTCCTCTTCTTGTGTTTAACTTTTATCAGGGCTGAGAATTAGTGCATAACACTGGGTATTCAAGCGGTGATAAAACCATTTATTTTGTTATTTCTTATGAATATATAATTATGGTAACATGGTCAAAAGTGCACAATGATACATACATACTTTTCCCACACCACCCTTCAGTAAAAAAGGACAGTGTGATGAGAGTAAAATAGAAATGTCTTCTTAGGATCGACCTCTGAATGGATTATTTTGGCATCTTGAACAATTTAATCATCAATCTATTTGGCACATAACTGATATCATTACTGAAAGCAATTTACAGTTTCATTCAAACACCTTTACAAATACTTCCAAACAAGAGACATCTTGAAAGCAGCTGCCATACTGACATTTTCAGAAAACTGATTTTGTGGTTTCAACATTTAGTAATGTATTGCACTTTATTAGTCAGCTTCAAATGCACTAAGATACATAAACATCATGATAAATGTAGTGAATGTCTGGTTACAAAATATATGTACAAATTGGCACAATCATGAAATGGCACAAATATGAACATGAAAACAGGAACTATCGCTTGGTTCAAATGACCTCATTTTTGTTTCCCCTCTCTATGAAAACGTTATTTCACATTTCAAAGGGTGACACCACCTGACCACAGTGCCTTCCTCTCAATGCTGTTTCTTCCCAGTCAGGCCTCTCACGTCCCAAACCTCTCAGGAGGTGTCTGTCTCTATCTACCATCCTGCGGTCCTCCAGTCCCAGCCCCACTCCATATGGTCAGCCTCTGTCCTTCCTGTAGTGTGTGCTGTCATATCATATGAGGGCATTGCTATCTTCGTCTTTGCTGTTCAAGCTGACCACCAGCGGATGGTGCTTCACAGTCTTGTTGCTCCACTTGTGTGCGTCCTGAAGCCCTGGCTCGAGGAAGTATAGACAGGCTCCGAAGCCGGCCAGCACCAGGACCGACACCAGCAGGTAGACGGGGACGAACCAGTCCAGGAACAACCAGGACATGGTACTGTTACGGAGCGGTACAGGAGGAAGGGGGACATTAGATTGTGAGCTGATGATGAAATACCAAACACAATCTACCTATTGTACACATGGTGCAGCATTACCTGTGAACGTACTCCTTATTCACAATCTCAAGTCAACTATTATGTGCAAGCATCTGCTCTATCAAAATTGACTATAAAATGGTCCTCTGTGTTAAGGTATATTAGTTGTGGCAGGCTTTTGCCATTCAAATACTCGAACATGCTTCGCCATCCTTTTGCTGTATCAATAGATTATGTCCACTGTAAGTGATTGCACACATATAGAGTAATATAGAGAAACTGCACATGATCATGACAAAAAATATCCTCCCACAGTAGCTAGCAGGTTTTGGCACATACCTGTAGTCTCTGCTGTGCCTGCCTTCCTCTGAATATGGTGGTTGTGTAAAATGGAGGAGCAATGGAGTCACTAATCAGATGATGTATTGGTCTAATGCAGCACAACCGTCAGCTGGATGGTATAATATAATCCAAGGTGATCTCTCTGTACAGATGACAGAGAGGTTCATCATACTGCTCTGGGTTCTGACGTCACATTCAAAGGGAGGGGAGGAGGGGGGCATTGCTATGACAACAGCCCTAGTGATGGGTGGAGGCGGATGTTATGCAACGGTTATTGTGGTGTTTTTTTGGGCCAGGACCCTTCAGATGTCTCCGGTCGCCTCCTCCGTCCTCTGCATGAAATCGATTCCAGTTCATTTAACGCACAAACCATCAGAGTAAGAGGGTAATGTTCTCCATCATATCCGTCACTCAGGCAGAAGCAATATGATTTCCTTATAAGGAGACTGCTCATCTACAAAACAAAACATGTCACGTTTTGTTCTCTTGACGTCTGAGACATTGAATTTTATCTGAGACAATGACTAAAAGAAGACTGAAGAGCAGGAAGGTTGACCTATTTATTGTCAAACTGTACCAGGAAGAAGCCTTTGTCCAATTAGTTGAATGATCGTTACTCAGCTCTAGGACCATATGAAGGAAAGATAAGCTTGACAGATCAACCTCTAATCCACTTCTCATTGGGCCACATCCAGGAAGTGGACATGTAGGTCTGCATCTGATTGGTGTGCAACCGAACCCTATACAATTATTTTTTATAAACATGTGTGAATGCATTTCAATAGGTTCTGACCAGTAGCAAGGCACTGTAAGGCATCACCGGGTCATCAGTTGGGAGAAAACATGCCAGTTCTAAACAGCCCAGATCTAAAAAGACATGACATACAGCAACGGGTAAACATCAAGTATTCTAGCTCAACAGACTACCGTTAAAAAAGTATTGGTGTGTTTTAGATACAGCACAATATAATAAATATTAGGGTTCAAAGTATTTAAAATCTGTTTATGCAACAGTTGTCTATTTGCACAAGTAGCAATTTATTCTGTGTCTACAGGTTTGTAAACTGATCCAGTCTCATGTTTGAGATGAGCGAGATACAAGACTTCGCTCTCACACAGTCCAGCTCACGGGTTCACCGGGAATTGTTGCGGAAATGTACCCACTATGCTATTTATTTTCTGCATGTACGCCATATCGCTGAGTCTACCTTTAATACTGCTCATATTATGAATGGATGGATGGCACCAGGAAGGCTACAGGCCCACTGCATGTATTTGAGAGTTCTAAATACTAACTAACACAGTGGGGGAGGGGCGGGGGATTATAACTTGGCTGCCTGTGTATCCTCTGCAGTGCTGTGTGAAGGAGCTTCTTCCTGGAGGAAGTCAGTGACGATTTGGGCCACAGTCTCAGGGGTGTTCAGGTGGACATGATGATCACCAGGTACGTTAACCACCATGCCCTGAGAGACAGACAGATTGAAAACAAATACATATAAACTATTATTTCCCAAAAACCCTGCATTTGACCAATCTGAGTGCCAGTATGTAGGTCAGTGTTTGCAGCTAAAACTTTTCTTACTGCCTCTCTGTGATACTGAGCTTTTACCACTGTCTCTGCTTAGTAATCTACACAGTACTGTAGCTGCAAGGAGCAGAGCACAATATGACTGTAGTAACAACATACAAATATTCCGCTCAAATGTTTTAGTCGCAACCATAAAAGTGACATTAGAATGTGAGTAGGACATTGTTTCTTTGTAAATAGGTGTATACATAAGTATACTCACGCGTTGGTCTTTATACCCTTGAAGTAGCGTTGAGGTAAATGTCTTCTGTTGTGGTTCAGAAAACATCTTTTCAAACCCCTCCTCCGCCCTATCAGGAGAATTAGAGAGATCTTCAAGTAAAACATATTAGCAGTAAAAAAAATAATTGTGATTGACGGTATGGTTAAGTGTAGTTTACAATAGAAACTGTGTAATAATCCGGTAATAATAATAGTGTAATGATGGGAGAGTGTCCTACAGTACTACTAGAACTCTGGCCTGTATCCTGGACTGCAACTCTAGACTCTGCTCCAGGCTGACACGCACAACGTTTTTCTGAAACAGAACACATTAGCATTCCTATAAAACAGATCAAATATACAAATCAATTAAAGTACGTCTTTTTTATGAGGACTATTAACACAAAAAGATTAGTCTTACCAGATTGATTCTAAAGTCTCGGGTGAACACCACCCCTATGAAATAAAAATAGAAAGTGTTAGTATTACAATGATATGAGTACGAAAGATGACAAGGAGAAACAAAGTGAAAAGAGAAAAAAAAGACAATGTGAGATAGAGCGAGCGAGAGGGAGAGAGGGGGAGAGAATGATCATTTTACCTCCTTCAACCTGAGCGAGTCCTCGTTCTAGAAGAATGTGGGCTGACTGCTCCGAGAGAGAGGGGTTTGCTGCCAAAAGCCTGGAAGTGATTAACACATCATAGGAGTGACGCAATGACTATGATTATCAGAGCAGAGAGATTATGGCCAGACAGCCCAACATAACAGAAGTGTCATTGTAAAACAAGGAAGTGTGGTCTTACCTCATCAATGCATTCTCATAGGTGTAAACCTTCTCTTTCTTCTCATCTTTCTTCTTCTCAAACTCAAGCATTCCTTCAAATCCCTGTCTCATCACCGTATGCAATTCCTTCTAGGGTAAGAGACACAATGGTAGAGAGACATTACAAAATGTGGATGTCCTGAACAGTTCCAAGGAGCAAATGAACAAAGAGCGGTGAGTGTCTCAGTACCGCGTCTGTGGGTAAGAATCCATAGGAGTCCAGGAGAACCACTGACTCCACCATCTCTGGATACAGGGCACTGAACTGGACAAAGAAAACAGTACATGATTACACACACACATCATACACAGTTACTGTCTCTGGATATTGTTAATTGCGAAGAGACACACAGATATGAAACACCATTAACATGCTTCTTTTTTTTAAAAAGATGCTTACCATTCCAGCTACATTGCCACCTGTACAATGGAGAGCACACGATCAGATGTCTGTACAGACAGGAAAACAACAATGTCTGATCAGAACACAATGAGTGGAAGAGAGATTAACATGAAGATGAACAGTCACTCACCCATACTGTGTCCGATAATAGAGAATCTCTTCCATTGGAGAGCTGCAAACCATTTCAATGGATTAGATAGATAGATAATCTGCTAAATGTAGCTTCATACTTTAAAATTACACCTACCTAGGAGAGAAAGAACGAGGAAACCTCATATAGCTCTGTCTAACTTCACATCATTACTTTTCAGCTCTTACTGGAGCAAAGGCCACATTGGTCTGAATAAGCTCAAACCAGCAAGTAGCCTAGTGGTTTGAGCATTGGGCCAGTAACCGAAAGGTCGGCACTTAACCCTAATTGCTCCAGGGTCGCCTCCAGGCAGACACTGGCCGTGACCCCAGTCTCAGAGCGTGTCTCAGAAAGAGTGGGAAAAGCAAAAAACACATTTCCAATTCACACATTTGTATTAATACACACTTGTGCATGTGCGAAATAGGACAAATATATGCATCCTCTAAATTCATTTCAATAATTATTAATACCTCCAATGACTCGCCGTATGTCGGCCATATAAGCAGGAAAGCTGTAGAAGACTCCAGGAGGTCTATGGGAGGAGAGGCCATGGCCAGCCATATCCACAGCTACATACTTCCACTCTGTGTGTGTGTGTGTGTGTGTGTGTGTGTGTGTGTGTGTGTGTGTGTGTGTGTGTGTTTGAGAGAGAGAGAGAGAGAGAGAGAGAGAGAGAGAGAGAGAGAGAGAGAGAGAGAGACTAAGAGCCTGACTCACTCCGCACTGAACAACTATGCAACTGAATGTCTTTCCAATTCCAATGACAAGTTCTCGTGAATCTATTGTATACATCTCTGTGCTGATCTAGCAGGCAGACAGCCTACACACCTTTTGGCAGCAGTGGAATGAGAGTGTTGAAAGTGCCACAGTTGTCTGCCCAGCCGTGCAGGCAGAGTATTGGTCGACCACGGTCAGGACCCCAGACCTTGCCCCTTATCTCTCCCCACGGCACTGGCATATTGAACTCTGACACTGAAGGGCAATTACTGTTAAGACGCATTACTAAGCATTTAACATGACACAACAATCAGTAATAGTGCATGAGGAAGTGTTATAAGAAGCTCAACAAACAAACAACACACTAATGAGTTCACTGAGTTCATGTCAAGACAGCTCCCATAAGTTCTGATGATCAAGAAACGATTCATTCTTACCTGTTTGTTTCATGGTAGCTGATGTCATCAAGTGTCTGACTCCTTTCAAAGTTTGCATTATTCTGAAAGACCAACTTCAAAGTCGGGTTGTTAGCTAAACATAAGCACTATACGTCCACAGCACCGATTTATTAAATATATATATAATACAACGTTAGCTATGAAATTACAACAACTATTTACGCTTATGTAACCTTGAAACGCTTCTCATTACTTCCGGGTGAAGTGGAACATGCTTTGTTTACCAATGAAACGTGAATGCGTCTCCCCCTTAGCGAATAACATTGGACATCTAGCGGCCGGTTAAATGATTGACAAGTGCACGCGCCAATTCTATGTCAGACATAGATTTCATAACATTTAGCCTTATTGGCATGAAAAACTAAAATCATTTTGAAAACTAGTGAGGAAATTCCATCCTTCGAAACATTCTAGACGTGGACTACAATGCCTTTTAAACAAACAAAGTGGATGCTGTTGTATCTGCAAAAGGTCACCAGGTGGCAGACATTTTAAAACCCTAAACCTACAATAGTTTGAGAATAGATACAGGAGAGACACTTCAGAACAATCTTCCTTTTTGATATTTTTTAGGGACTATCTGTTGTTCCATGTAGTGAATATGTTATTCAGTGCGCTTGTATAGGCTAATAGCAGTAAGGCTAAAAATATTTTTTTATTAAATAATTTTTTTAATATATTTTGGGGATAATTCAAGGGGTCTTAAAATTCAAACTCAAATAGCTAAATGTTCCTTGGTGTGACCTTCTTAAAACAATTCCATATAGCTCAGTAGAACTAAATAGAGAATACCATCAGTCGGTTATATCCCAACCCGGCAGGGTTTGAACTTGACCTGAACTTGAACCCCAGTAAAGGAGGGAAAAGGGCTAGGGACTAAACATATCCATGCTCTGGCAAAACTGTCTAGTGGTCCTGGCTGCTGCCAGCAGTTATTTATAAAGCTACATGGTGACTGGAGAGAGAGAAAGATAGGAGAGGAGAAAGCGACATGGTGACTGAAGAGAGAGAAAGATAGGAGAGGAGAAAGAGATGGGGATAATGGCAAAAAGAGACAGAGAGGTGTGAGATAAAGGAGAGAGAGAGGAAGGAAGATAGATTGCGACAATGTATAGCCTATTCATGGACATATATGAGAGTCACAGCCCTGTTTGGCCTTAAATTCAAAAGTTTCTGTCATTGCAGTGTAACAACTGTTTTTCTCATTTGCTGACTTTTGGCAGCATTTGTCTTTGACCATGCCAATAATGTATTTGTAAAGGACAGATGCTCTTTTGCCCTGTTCAAAACAATGAGTGTGTCATAAAAAAAGCAATGCTGTCGGCATCACACCACTGCTATTGTCGTATACTAACAGTCATAGGATTGAGTCAAATGCCATTTCTTACACATTATGAACTATTGAGAGATTTGTGTATGTTATTAAATGGTCATACTAAGCCGAGCCTGTAAACGGTTTAGAGTTCTGAAGAACTGTAGCAATAGAGCATTACCTTACCAACTGTGGAAATCATTTCTAATCATAATTTGATAGACTGTTGGAAATCTTGATTTTGGAACCTTCTTTTCTTATGAACTATGAGACAATAGAATTCACAATGCAGTGGGGGACAGAAAGGAATCTAACTGGTATGGTATCATAATTTGGTAACCTAACGGGAGGGCGGGCTAAAAGGGTTAGAGGTGGAGTTAACTTGGAGAGAGAGATTGATGGTTGGTCTGGGATGAGTGTGTGAGAGGGAGGAAGAGGTATAAACGGTATGGTTTGGGGATGGGTTTGACTATAAAGTATTTTGGCGTTTGAAATATTGACACGGGACATTTACCTGCTTTACTGGTACAGTATGAATGCTTCTATGTCACGCTTTAAAACAGGGCTGCCCAACCCTCTTCCTGTAGGTTTTCAGTCCTACCCTAATTTAGCATATCTGATTCAGCTAGTTAAGGTCTTGTTGAGCAGCTAATTAGTATAATCAGGTGTGTTAAATTAGGGTAGGACTGAAAACCCACAGGATGGTAGATCTCCAGGAAGAGGGTTGGGTAGCCCTGCTTTAGAAATACATTATTGGATCAAATGTTTATTCACTTTAAAAAACAGACTGTTTATAGTTTTTACCTAGCATTAGAGTTGAGGCTGCAAAAGCACATTACAGTATTATAATCATGAGTGAGAGTTTGGGTGAGCTGATATTGTAACCCAAAATTAAATTCAGAAAACTATTTGAACTGTATGACATCTAATCCAGTCATCAGCTTGACTGTCAGTGTCTTCGAAGAGAAGCCAACACATACATGTACACAGAGGGCCCATAGTCCAGAGCTCTCAACCTATACTCTGGACCTCGAAGACAGTTCCACTGCGTTTGTTCACTGTTCCCCTCTAATCGGGGACTGATTTAGACCTGGAACACCAGGTTGGTGCAATTAATTATTCGGTAGAACAGAACCCGGACCTTGTAGGGTAAGAGTTGAATACCCCTGGTCTAGAGGCTATGCAAAGCCAGCGCAACAGGTGGACTTATGGTGCACTGATGCTGGAACATATGTCCTGAGAGAACAAGTCTGCTGCCTCTACATCAAGCTCTTGTTCAGAGTAGAAAATCAATAAAAAATTTGGTCACATACACATATTTAGCAGACGTTATTGCGGGTGTAGCAAAATGTGTGTGTTCCTAGCTCCAACAGTGCATTAATACCTAACAATTAGCTAGTAAAGACCATGTGGCAGAGCTGATGGGGCTGTATTTTATGGCTGATGTCTGTGTGGACTGACCATTTTTGACCTATGGGTATAGAATCCTAAACCCATACCTATACCCATCCTATACCCATACCCAAGGTCAATGAAAAGCTATTGGGGAAACGACCTTTGGCTTAAATACTACATAGTTACTACATTGTTGCCTTTGAGAAGATAACATTAGACAAACATCTGGATTTTATATTTTATTACAGTATTGGCACGTTCAACTATCAATGTTGCATGCCATGTGTTATCTAACTCAGTAAACAAACCAAACTAATGTAACGTCCTCGTTTTCTAGAGTGCTTTGGCTCCACTGAGGTGGTGCTGCTGACTCACTGACTAATGTCTTCAGTAAGTTACTTCAACTCTCCCCTACTATGCACCTAACACTTCCTCTAACAATGCATGCAATCCGTAGCTACCCTCTCCCAGGATTTATGGCTGACAGTTTCTATAGCGTTTTGCTGAGTAGACTTGCCATATGTTAGATTAGATTATTGCATTACTGAATTAGTGTTATAATGTAAATTAAAACCATATAATTCCGTCTTTTTGGCTTCTACTTCTTCGTTGGTCCTGTTCAATCTGATGTTATTCAATTGTTCCTCTACTCAGCTTCAGTCTGTCTATTACTAACCCATTCTGACTGCTTGGCACAGAAAATATTAGCTTTCCTACTGCACGCGTTTGTAACAGGGCTGGGGGTCAATTCAAATTGAATGTTAAAAAAAAACATGTTGTGAATAAATAGCTGCTTGTAACGTGTACGTTAATAATCGGGAATCAGGCCTCGCAGTGCTAACTGCGCCACCAGAGTCTCTGGGTTCGCGCCCAGGCTCTGTCGCAGCCGGCCGCGACCGGGAGGTCCGTGGGGCGACGCACAATTGGCATAGCGTCGTCCGGGGTAGGGAGGGTTTGGCCGGTAGGGATATCCTTGTCTCATCGCGCTCCAGCAACTCCTGTGGCGGGCCGGGCGCAGTGCGCGCCAACCCAAGGGGGTACACGGTGTTTCCTCCGACACATTGGTGCGGCTGGCTTCCGGGTTGGAGGCGCGCTGTGTTAAGAAGCAGTACGGCTGGTTGGGTTGTGCTTCGGAGGACGCATGGCTTTCGACCTTCGTCTCTCCCGAGCCCGTACGGGAGTTGTAGCGATGAGACAAGGTAGTAATTACAAGCGATTGGATACCACGAAAAATTGGGGAGAAAATGGGATAACAAAAAAAAAAATCGGGAATCAAGAGCAGGCAGCGAATTTAACAAATAAACGAAAATGGAACGAAACATGAGTAGCGTACAGACATGAAACAACAACGCCTGGGGAAAGAACCGAAGGGAGTGACAGATATAGGGGAGGTAATCAGAAAGGCGATGGAGTCCAGGTGAGTCTCATGAGGCGCATGTGAACGTAACGATGTGAGCAGGTGTGAGTAATAATGAATAAACTGGCGACAACGAGCGCGAGTAAACGTGAGTGACACGTCTGAAAATAGATGCCGTTTTATTAATTGAGACCCAAGCCCTGATTTGTACTGTATGTCACTCCTTAGTCTCTCTGTCTGTCTTCCTCAGATCATGGCTAACTTTGACATGGTTCTGCAGTGCTGGGGGCCAGTGGAGGCTGACTATAACAAACACGGAGGACTGGTTCTGAGCCGGTCAGTGGACAATGTTGGTCTGTACTTTGCTCTGGCCCAGGGCGTTACGTTTTTCTTACTGATGCTTAGACACATCAGCAAGATGCACGAAATGCCATGGACCAGAGCCAGACTTTACTTAGTTGGCTAAGCGATTGTCTGGAGAATGGTTCTGGTCATCAACTACTAGACTGTTGTGTTGACTGTAATGCTAAGAAATGGGTTGATGCCAATGTGTAGATATAGCAATCAGGAATGAGTTTTTTTTTATGCTGTCTGTGTACTGTAGAGGCTCACAGAACTCTCCTTACAAATCTCTCTTCCTCTCTCTCGCCTTACCTCTAGTCTGTTTGCAGAGCACCCAGACACCCTGCAGTTGTTCCCTAAGTTCGCAGGCATCGCAGCGGGCGACCTGTCAGGGAACGCGGACGTAGCTGCCCACGGGGCCACTGTGCTTAAGAAGCTGGGTGAGCTGCTGAAAGCTAAAGGTGACCACGCTGCCATCCTCAAACCCCTGGCAACCACCCACGCCACCAAGCACAGGATTGCCCTCAAAAACTTTGTGGTGAGGATGAATGATTCCAGTCTCCCTCCCTTTGCTCTTTATCTGAAACTGTGTTTTTCCCTCTATTCATACATTTGTTGCATTCACTCCAGTTTTACCATGACACTGTCATGCTTAGTTTACTAAAATGCTGAGTGAAAAATTGCCTTTATAGTACTTTTATTCAGTATGAAATTAAACATTAACATCTCTTGTTGGTCACCAGCTCATCACTGAGATCATCTGCAAAGTGATGGGTGAGAAGGCAGGGCTGGATGGGGCAGGGCAGGAAGCTCTGAAGCAGGTGATGGGCGTGATCATAGCTGACATTGATGTCACCTACAAGGAGCTGGGCTTTGCTGGCTAAACGGTTTACCTCAACGACCTACACCCCCCTACGGTTCTTGAGAGGTCACAGGGATAGGACAACAACTGGAAACTTACATTTGAAGCAGAGTTGCTACTAGTGTTTATACAGTACATTCTAAGTGCTGGTTTGCTTATGACTTACAGAAAAACTTATTGGAAAAGTACAGGTGTATGAGGCAAAGCATTTGTGCAAATTCTACATTTCTCTATACAGTATATTGCCTTAATCTGCCCTTTCAATGTAGTTTGCTTACTGAATGTAAACTGTTCCTCTATGCACTAAAACAATAAATGTTCCATCAGATGCAAATGAGTGTTTAAAGTGTCTGTTCTGCCTTTCTATTTTTTTGCTTACTTTCCAACATTCACCCAGTGACATGGACAGATGTATTTTCTGAGGGGCAGGACACGAGTTATTAGGGTGACAATGTTTCTCCTCATAATTTTTCTATATAGTAAGGTTGACATTGTACACATTAACAGTTAAATTCTGAATTGTGGTTTAAGGACAAAATAGAAAATGGGGTTAGGTTAGGAAGGAAGGGTTTTAGTTAATAATCTGCTCTGTGACAAACCTGTTTATTGCCTTTAGACTGGCTCAACTCTCTTGCACACATTTGAGGGGGGGGGGGGGGGGGTCTATTCTGGTAGTCACCTCTCCTGCCCTCTATCTTGGATGACTGTCCAGTTTCTGTTGTTCCAGTGCAGGTCAGCAAGCGGTCAGTCAGCGATCTATCCCCACTCCCTCCCCCTTGACTAAAACACGTGCATGATCTCTCTTGCACTCAACACACCTAAGTGCTACATACACACTCACCAGCAGGCACACACACACACTAATCCCCACCACCCTGTATCTTTTGGACATTTCCCTGGCTCTGTCCTTTCCCATTCCTGCAGTCTTATCGGTCAGTGTGGACGTGACTCTCTCCACAGAGCAGGGCTCTGAGTTCAGATCACTCCCTCTCAGACCAGGCTGTGCCCGTTAACTTGGGCGCTATGGAGATTGCCCAGTGCATTCCTCACAGGAAGTGCATGTCTAGAGTGCCCCTGATTGGTTAAGCCGCACTAGTGAATTAAATAATTGCTTCCATAAGCTCAATGCGGATATCTTGAATGACTACAATACACATACTAGTGCAAGAAATCAGTTGTATTCAAACATACTATGCTTAATTCTGGATTCAGCAATTTCTTTGTGGTGCTGCTTGAATCTAAAGTATAAGTCCACATGATTTGTAATAAATTGACATTTGCCTAGGGGCAAAATTGTAATGGTAAAACTTCCTTCAAAAGTTTTCCATTGTCTCCAGTCAAATAAAAAGTGGTGTTTTGGCATTAGCCTGGTATTGAGCTGATTGCCAAAGCTGTGGTTAATTGCCCTGCTGAAGGAACGACTATTAATATGCTGGCTGTGTCACTCACTGCACTGCAGACGTGACAACAGACACTGTGACACCCTCTCATCTCGTGTGACCCACCTGCCTTTATCTCTCTTTATCCGTCTCTTTCTTTCTGCTGACCCGTCGCCAAGGACAGCCGGTCTCCACCGACCAGACCACCGGACCGGCTGACCCCAGGCCAGGGGCATTAGTCAAGAGTCAGCCATATGAAAAAACCCACGGGAGACGTGTGAAAGTCATTTTATAGATTACTCATTCTGTAACTATCAAGAAGTAAAGCATCCATTGGGCTCAGGTGCTCCCCCATCTTAGCCACTTCAGGGTTATGGTGAATTCAATATGCACCTGCAAACTGACTGATGTGCCCTAATAGAGGTTTCTGTTGTGCAGGTCAGCAAGCGGTCAGTCAGCGATCTATCCCCAACCCCTCCTCCTTTGACTAAAACACGTGCATGATCTCTCTTGCACTCTCTCAACACACCTAAGTGCTACATACACACTCACCAGCACGCACACACATTAATCCCCACCACCCTGTTTCTTTATGACATTTCCCTGAATTAAATATGGACCTGCAAACTGATTGATGTGCCCTAATGGAGGTAGCCTAGTGGTTAGAGTGTTGGGCCAGTAACAGAAAGGTTGGTGGATCAAATCCCTGAGCTGACAAGGTAAAAATCTGTCATTCTGAACAAGGCAGTTAACCCACTGTTCCTAGGCTGTCATTGTAAATAAGAATTTGTTCTTAACTGACTTGCCAAGTTAAAATAGATTTGTATTTTTCAAACATAGTGCACATGACTGACCACTAGCATAGGTGTCCAGGCTCCCTTGTCCTTCCAGTATATGGTCTTCCCCCCCTTTCATGGCGTCCAACGGCATTATCTATCAGTGAGGAAACAGGATATCTTAGACTTCTTTAATCAGCATTAACACAGTGGATCCCAAACCTGTGTCCCCAATCTTTTCTAACCAGGACTAAGTCTCAAGCAGCTTCCCAACCTATAATTTTTCTTAACACTCCACAAAATGTAACCATTAACACTTTTTATGGATAACAGATTATGGTTCACATGACAACAGCCAGAAACGCCATTCAACTTCTCTACTTAGCTGCTGGTTATTCTTTTGCCCAGCCCTGATCAGCGAGAGGAAGATACGTGTGCATCCTAGTGTCTCCACCTGAGCCTGTCTGTCAGTGGTCACCCCCTGCATACTTATTACATACTGAATTATTTAGCACAATGTGACAGTGTGTGTGTGTGTCTACATGTGGCAGATTGTGTGTGTTACACTGTGCAGACATCTCCATTTCAGATGGCAGAATACAAAACTCTTCTGAAATGCAGTATTCATTTTGTCATGTTCTACAGTGCAGAAAAGATTTGGCAACAGGTCCCTCAGACTCTAGAGCCAACAATGGCCGACACAGACGTCAACAAGATGTTTAAACCAGTCGCGACACGACATACACACTGAATCACCCTGAGGAGCAGTAGAGAACTGAGGTAAAGGGCAAGAGGAAGACACTGTCCATGAGATGGACAGAGACACCTTAAGAGATGAAAGGGAGAGAAAGATGAGGAGGAGAGGATGTATATCCCACTAGGCACCAACTGGTTGAATCTAGAATTGAAGTCGGAAGTTTGCATAGACTTAGGTTGGAGTCATTAAAAATCGCTTTTCAACCACTCCACAAATTACTTGTTAACAAACTAGTTTTGGCAAGTTGGTTAGGACATCTACTTTGTGCATGACACAAGTCATTTTCCCAACAATTGTTTACAGACAAGATTATTTCACTTATAATTCACTATATCAACATTCCAGTGGGTCAGACGTTTACATACACTAAGTTGACCGTGCCTTTAAACAGCTTAGAAAATTCCAGAAAATGATGTCATGGCTTTAGAAGCTTCTGATAGGCTAATTGACATAATTTGAGTCAATTTGGAGGTGTACCTGTAGATGTATTTCAAGACCTACCTTCAAACTCAGTGCCTCTTTGCTTGACATCATGGGAAAATCAAATGAAATCAGCAAAAAAATTGTAGAGCTCCACACACCTGTTTCATCCTTAGGAGCAATTTCCAAACTCCTGAAGTTACCATGTTCATCTGTACAAACAATAGGACGCATGGGACTACGCAGCCGTCACACCGCTCAGGAAGGAGACGCGTTCTGTCTCCTAGAGATGAACGTACTTTGGTGCGAAAAGTGCAAATCAATCCCAGAACAACAGCAAAGGACCTTGTGAAGATGCTGGAGGAAACAGGTACAACAGTATCTATATCCACAGTAAAATGAGTCCTATGTCGACATAACATGAAAGGCCACTCAGCAAGGAAGAAGCCACTGCTCCAAAACCGCCATAAAAAAGCCAGACTACAAGTTTGCAACTGCACATGGGGACAAATATCGTACTTTTTGGAGAAATGTCCTCTGGTCTGATGAAACAAAGATAGAACTGTTTGGCCATAATGACCGTCGTTATGTTTGGAGGAAAAAGGGGGAGGCTTGCAAGCCGAAGAACACCATCCCAACCGTGAAGCACGGGAGTGGCAGCATCATGTTGTGGGGGTGATTTGCTGCAGGAGGGACTGGTGCACTTCACAAAATAGATGGCATCATGAAGCAGGAAAATTATGTGGATATTTTGAAGGAACATCTCAAGACATCAGTCAGGAAGTTAAAGCTTGATTGCAAATGGGACTTCCAAATGGACAATGACCCCAAGCATACTTCCAAAGTTTTGGCAAAATGGCTTAAGGACAACAAAGTCAAGGTATTGGAGTGGCCATCACAAAGCCCTGACCTCAATCCTATAGAGAATTTGTGGGAAGAACTGGAAAAGCGTGTGCGAGCAAGGAGGCCTACAAACCTGACTCAGTTACACCAGCTCTGTCAGGAGGGATGGGCCAAAATTCACCCAACTTATTGTGGGAAGCTTCTGGAAGGCTAACCGAAATGTTTGACCCAAGTTAAACAATTTAAAGGCAATGCTACCAAATACTAATTGAGTGCATGTAAACGTCTGACCCACTGGGAATGTGATAAAATAAAAGCTTAAATAAATCATTCTCTCTACTATTATTGACATTTCACATTCTTAAAATAAAGTGGCGACCCTAACTGACCAAATACAGGGAATCTTTACTAGGATTAAATGTCAGGAATTGTGAGAAACTGAGTTTAAATGTATTTGGCTAAGGTGTATGTAAACTTCCGACTTCAACTGTATGTTGTTTCCACACTATTTCAAATACATATGATGATGTTGAATCAATGTGGAAAACTTTTCGATATGCAAAAAAAGTATTCACTGTAAAGGGAATGTTTCTTTTTTCACCCAACTTTTAACCTAAATCCAATTACATGGTTCAAATATGTTTATTTCACATTGAATTTATGTTAGTTGAAAACTCAATCAAATGACATTGAACTGATGTCTTTGTCCAGTGGGATAGCACACTGGAGCTCTTCAACCAAGGGTTATCAAAATACCTGATCTGAACAGGAAGGGGATGTGAACTTCGAGTATAGGGATAGAGGAAAGCGGTGGGAAGAGGGAGACGGGTAGGAGTGAGGAGGTCAGGAGTCTACAAATAGCTGGTTCACAATTAAAGAGGTTTAACAGGATCTTAAGCACATACACATATATAACATATTGTATGAATTGTATAATTTTTTTAATGCATACAAAATGGTTGACGTTACACACAATTGTGCACAATTATCAGGAACACGTTTTGGCTCGTGAGCACTTTCAAAACTACTGGCTGAAATTTTACAAAACCTTTATAAAGCATCTTTAAGATTGTATCAACTAGCTAAGCCGTTTATTTCTCACATAGGTCAAAGAAACACTACATAATGAAAGATAAGGGGACATCAATTGCATGGTTCAATTTCGTCACTATGTTGGTAATATCCCAGAAAACCACGTCCTTTCTATCATACTGTTTCTATAGCAACCAGAAAGCAATTTGGAGGCATTGAACCAACGGCTTTCGTCAGGCAGCAGGCACTCCACCTAATGTCAGTATATTGACACAGCAACAAGTGACATTCTAAAAAGTAAGGTTAGTGTGTAACCTCAATTATATTTACAAAGATACAAGACAATTTCTTTACAAATGAGTTCAAAGCAAATAAAATGTAAATGGTTAAAAGTTTAACAATGTGAACAAAACCAAAAATGTATTTTAAAAAAATGTACTAAGTGCATGGTAAACATACTGTATATACAAACAAATTTTTTATGATATCACAGGCAGTGCACTATATAAACCTGTTACATTTATCTGTTTTAGAGACCGCAATAGCTATTGAGCACAAGTAACAGTCCATGTAACTACCTGGTCAACCAGACTTGGCTCGTCCAGGTGATGTTCTGGACTGGGTTAAAGGTCAAAGATCACTCAAAGTTCTGCTGGTCAATGTCAGAGGGCACAGTGCAGCGGGTCAAGGTGGACAGGTAGAGACCAGTTGCCATAGGGACAAGACCGGCCGCTACCTTGAGAATGGCCAGTAATCGGTGTGCTGCCGTAGTCACCCCCTCTGTTGTCTGAGTGGAGAAAGAAAGGAAGATGGAAGAAATAAATAATTGAGAAAAAAAACGTTTCATGAAATAACAATGACACACTTATAAAAGATAATGAGTTTATATTACCTGTCAGTCTATTCATAACACAAGCTTCATGAAATAAACAAACAAACAAACTCACAGCACTATCAACAAGGCAGGTCCTACAGGCTCTAGTTGTCACATCTGGACTACTGTTCAGTCGTGTGCCACCAAGGACATAGGGAAAATTGCAATTGGCTCAGAACGGGCAGCAAGGCTGGCCCTTGGATGGCTCAAAGTAGAGGAGAGATTGACTTCATCACTACTTGTATTTGTGACATGTTGAAAGCACCGAGCTGTCTGTTTAAACGATTAGCACACAACTCAGACAACCATTCATACCCCACAAGACATGGTCTCTTCACAGTCCAAGTCCAGAACAGACTATGGGAGGCGCACAGTACTACATAGAGCCATAACTACATGGAACTCTATTCCACATCAGGTAACTGATACAAGCAGTAAAATCTGATATATATATTTTTTTTACATAAAAATACACCTTATGGAACAGCGGGGACTGTGAAGCAACACAAACATAGGCACAGACATGCATGCATAGACACATGATAACATACGCACATGTATACATGGATTTTGTGCCTGAGGGCACACAGTGTATTGTGAATTCTCTTATAAATGTATTGCAATGTATGTGTTTGGGGCTTCCGAGTGGCACAGCAGTCTAAGGCACTACATTTCAGTGCTAGAGGTGTCACTACAGACCCTGGTTTGATTCCAGGCTGTATCACAACCGGATGTGATTGGGAGACCCTAAGGGCGGCCGTCACTGTAAATATGAATTTGTTCTTAACTGACTTGCCTAGTTAAATAAAGGTTAAATACAAATAAATAATGTTTTGAAAATTGTATAACTGCCTTAATTTTGCCAGACCCCAGGAAGAGTAGCTGCTGCCTTGGTAGCAGCTAATGGCGATGCATAATAAATACAAATATAGTGTTTTACCTGTCAATCATGTCTATGCATTAACTTATACAGTTGACTCATACCTGATCCTCTGCACACAGTAAGGGGCAGTGGAGGGATGCAGCCAGCTTCCTCACAGAGACCAGCCGCTCAGGGGGCACTGACACATTACGAGCTGGAGGAGACACAGACACACCAAAACACACAGATGATAGAAATATTTCAACATAATGATGATAGAATGTGATAAGTGAGAGCCTCCCGAGTGGCGCAGTGGTCTAAGGCACTGCATCGCAGTGCTAGCTGTGCCACTAGAGATCCTGGATCGAGTCCAGGCTCTGTCGCGACTGGGAGACCCATGGGGCAGCACACAATTGGCCCAGCGTCGTCCGGGTTAGGGGAGTGTTTTGCCGGCAGGGATGTTCTTGTCCCATCGCGCTCTAGCAACTCCTGTGGCGGGCCGGGCGTGAGCCACTCGGAGAGAGGGTGGTGGAACACCCTACTGTATGCCTGTTTTGTGTGGTGTTCTCAGAATGCCTGCACCTGGCGCGATTGGAGGCCATGCGCAAGTGGGTCGGCCAGGCTCGGGCTCAGGCTGGGGACGAGCTCCCTCCCGCAGGAGTGGTGCGGCAGCGAGCTGTAAGTCCCTCTACTGGGCCCAGTACCCTTCCCAGGAAGCGAGGCCGGAGCCACCGCAGGCAGAGTACATCTGCTGCCAGTCCTGGACGGGGGCATGAGGCGACAACAGCTGTTCCCTGTTCCCCTTGCAGGAGAGTTCTGCCAGGGCGGAAAGCCACACATGGGTCTCTCTTCTCTCTTGGCTGCCTTACAAACGTGACCATGCTGCTGCAGGCCTACCTGCAGGAGGGCACATAGGAGCTCCTCCGGGAAGTGATGGAGGTGTCTTGTCTGCTTTCCCTGCTCCAGAAGGTGGGGTCCCTCTCCTGCCCCATTGCCTTGTGCTAAGGGACGACAACGGGAGCAGCACAGCGTGCAGTGAAGCAACAGCCTGTTTTTCCCCACATGGGTCTACCCGGTGTTTGCAGCGGTACTGGGTAATTTAGTACCAGTACCAGGTTCATATTCCTCCAAAGGGGTCACGACATAGCTCTCCCAGGGCGTCTGACCCCTGCTCTGTGGCCTTGTTCTCTTGGTTGAACTTATGGCTTCCCTTTGTTACAGGTGTGATGGTGTCAACTGTCACCGCCATAGGGACGTGCATGGGAGACCCAGGCGCTCGGGGCGCCAGAGGAGAGGCGGGCCCCGGCAGGACCCCTGACACACTATTCCGGCCGCCTCTCCCGGTCTCAAACGGCAAAGTGGGAGGAGGGTGTGGAGTCCCCCTGGGTGTTGTCCACAATGCTCAAGGGGTACCGACTCCAATTCCGGTGACGGCCCCCGTCCTTCAGGTGCCTTTCGTGTCACCACGGTGGCCAACCCCCTGAAGAAAACCCTGCGGCTGGAAATCTCCTCACTCCTCGACAAGGGTGCCATCCGCAGGATCGAGACATCAGAACGGCTAAGTGGGTTCTACTCCACTTAATTTGTGGTCTCAAAAAGAGAATAAGGGTTTTGATCGATTCTGGACCTTCACAACCTCAATGGGTACTTGAAGGTACTGAGGTTCCACATGCTGTCCCCAGCCGAGTGTTGCAGGCCGTGTCCAGGGACCAGTGGTTTGTGACGCTGGACCTTGGAGATGCGTACTTCATGTTCCTGTTTACCCAGCTCATTGACAGTACCTCCGATTCACTTTCAAAGGGACGGCTTACAAATTCATGGTTCTGCAAAAAGTGCATGGACGCTGTCCTGGCACCTCTCACATCCCGAGGACTGTTGATTCTCAATTACCTGGACAATTGGCTGATTTGTGCCCCGACCAGGACCCAGGTCCTGTTAGACAGAGACATACTCCTGACCCGCATCGGCAGGCTGGGCATTACAGTAAACGACAAGAAGAGTCATCTGACACCCACCCAAAGGGTGGCCTTCATTGGCATGGAACTGGACTCAGTCCTCATGAGAGCACGCCTGCCCACCTGAAGGGTTCAGGCGATCTTATCAACCACTTTCGGGCAGGGGCGGGTGGTATCTGCCCTGACAACGCCTGTTGGGCTTGCTGATGGCGGCCTCGTTGATGATTCCTCCAGCCTCTTCAACAATGGTTCAACTCCCACCGGCTGCAGCCGAAGCGCCACCGTCAGCTGCGGGTGACCGCACAGGGCCTCAGGGCATTGTTGAGGTGGCGCTGTCGCTTCTTTCTCTCAGGTGGGGTGGAGATGCTGAGGATGTACCGCCGGGAGCTGGTCAGCACAGACGCCTCCCAGATCGGCTCGGGGGGGGGGGGGGGGTTACCAAGGGCAGGTTGGCCAGCGGCTGTTGGCTACCCCCTTGGAGCAACAGGCACATCAATAAACTAGAACGCTGAGCTGTACTGCTGGCCCTGCGGTCTTTCCTTACACATCTGAAAGGAAGACATGTCCTGGTGAGAACAGACAACACCACAGTGGTGGCTTACATCAACCATCAGGGTGGACTGAGGTCACACCGCCTCAATCTTATAGCACAGGAACTCCTCTGGGCTCAGGTACGTCTAGCATCTCTACTCGCACATATCTGCTTCTGGTGGTCCTATACAGGCCCAGACAACCCTGGTTCAGCCTTCTCCTGTCCCTGTCGTCTGGGTCACCTTGGCAACTTCCCCTGAAACCAGACCAGCTGTCTCAGGCCGGGGAACTTTGTGGCATCCGAGGCCGCACCGCCTCAGTCTGTGGGATTGGCCACTGAACGGTACCAATGGTCCATGTTAGGACTACAGGAGTGTGTAATGAACACCATGCAGAGCACAAGGGCGCCTGCTACAACCGCGGCATACCAGTTGTGCCGGCGGTTGTTCTGCTCTTGGTGCACTGGTATTGAGGTTGTGCCCGAGTCATTTGGGGTGCAGTATGTCCTCCAATACCTGCAGTCTCGCTTGGATGAGGGCTTGGCAGCCTCAACACAGAGGGCATTTGGCCGCAATATCTGCCTGCCATGTGGGGTGGATGGACAGGCCAGTGGGACGCCATTCCTTGGTCTTCAGGTTTATGAAGGGGGTTCGTCGCCTGCGTCCAGTTAGGACCCGCTTAATGGCGAACTGGGATCTCGATGTGGTCTTGGCAGCTTTGGCAAAGCCACCTTTCGAACCGTTCGAGTCTGCCTCCCTGAAACACCTCTTTATGAAGGTGGCTTTCTTGGTAGCAATTACTTCCATGAAGAGAGTGGGTGAGATCCATGCTTTCGTTAAGTTCTGAGTGCTAGAGGATGGACACCGGGGGAGGAGCGTATCTCTCCACCTCAAATCTTCATTCCTCCCAAAGGTTTTGTCAGACAGGCATGTGAACATCCCTTTTATCCTGTCTGCTTATGACCTCCCGGCAGTGGCGGGGGAGTCTGGGCCTCCCTCCGGCATGCTGTGCCCTGTGAGGGCACTGGCTGCCTATGTGGAGCGGACACGGTCAGTGAGAACAACAGACCAGCTCTTTGTCTGTTATGGTGAGAGAGTCCTGGGCTATCAAAGCAGAGGCTCTCTCACTGGATCGTGGACACGATTACAACAGCATACCGCCTGGCTGGCATGCCAGTGCTGGGATCTGTGGTTGCACATTCAACACGAGGTGTGGCTGCATCCTGGGCTCTACTGAGAGGAGGGCTTCTCGCTGATATCGTTGCTGCAGCCAGCTGGGCTTCCTCTTGCACCTTTGCTAGGTACGATCAGGTAAATGTTGCACCTCCCTCTGCGGTGGGTTCAACGGTCCTGGGCATCACCTCCCCTTCCGGGGACTGTGTCGGGACCCCCCTTCCACCATGACGGTCCCTGCATCTCATCTCCCTTCATCCAGCGACTTCGCCGCTGGCTGACCTGGTCCCTCTAGCACCGACTAATCTGGTACGGGTATACCAATATATTGGAGTGATCCAATATAGTGAACCATAACGAAGATTACATATGTAACTACGATTATGTAAGCTATATAGATCGCTTCAATCCTCTACGGTGCTAGAGACACTGTAGTCCATGGAGAATAAGAGTACCTCCTCCCAGCTGCCCACTGCACTGAGATTAGGAAACACTGTCACCACTGATAAATCCACGATAATCGAGAATTTCAATAAGCATTTCTCTACGGCTGCCCATGCATTCCACCTAGCTACCCCTACCCCGGCCAACAGCTCTAGACGCCCCGCAGCAATTGGCCCAAGCCCCCCCGCTTCTCCTTCACCCAAATACAGACAGCTGATGTTCTGAAAGAGCGGCAAAATCTGGATCCCTACAAATCAGCTGGGCTAAACAATCTGGACCCTCTCTTTCTAAAATTATCTGCCGCAATTGTTGCAACCCCTATAACTAGTCTGTTCAACCTCTCTTTCGCATCGCCCAAGATTCCTAAAGATTGGAAAGCTGCCGCAGTCATCCCCCTCTTCAAAGGGGGAGACACTAGACCCAAACTGTTACAGACCTATATCCATTCTGCCCTGCCTTTCTAAAGTCTTCGAAAGCCAAGTGAACAAACAGATCACCGAACATTTCGAATCCCACCGTACCTTCTCCGCTATGCAATCTGTTTTCCGAGCTGGTCACGGGTGCACCTCAGCCACGCTCAAGGTTCTAAATGATATCATAACCGCCATCGATAAAAGACAGTACTGTGCAGCCGTCTTCATCGGCCTGGCCAAGGCTTTCGACTCTGTCAATCACTGTATTCTTATCAGCAGACTCAACAGCCTTGGTTTTTCTAATGACTGCCTCGTCTGGTTCACCAACTACTTCTCAGATAGAGTTCAGTGTGTCATATCGGAGGGCCTGTTGTCCGGACCTCTGGCAGTCTCTATGGGGGTGCCACAGGGTTCAATTCTCGGGCTGACTTTTTTCTCTGTATATATCAATGATGTCGCTCTTGCTGCGGGTGATTCTTTGATCCTCCTCTACTCAGACGACACCATTCTGTATACATCTGGCCCTTCTTTGGACACTGTTAACAAACGAGCTTCAACACCATACAACACTCCTTCCGTGGCCTCCAACTGCTCTTAAAATCTAGTAAAACGAAACACAAGCTCTTCAATCGATCGCTGCCGGCACCCGCCCGCCCGACTAGCATCACTACTCTGGACGGCTCTGACTTAGAATATGTGGACAACTACAAATACCTAGGTGTATGGTTAGACTGTAAACTCTCCTTCCAGACTCACATTAAGAATCTAGAATTGGCTTCCTATTTTGTAACAAAGCATCCTTCACTCATGCTGCCAAACATACCCTCGTAAAACTGACTATCCTACCTACTGATCCTCAACTTCGGCGATGTCATTTACAAAATAGCCCCCAACACTCTACTCAGCAAATTAGATGCAGTCTATCACAGTGCCATCCGTTTTGTCACCAAAGCCCCATATACTACCCACCACTGCGACCTGTATGCTCTCGTTGGCTGGTCCTTGCTACATATTTGTCGCCAAACCCACTGACTCCAGGTCATCTATAAGTCTTTGCTAGGTAAAGCTCCGCCTTATCTCAGCTCACTGGTCACCATAGCAACACCCACCCATAGCACGCGCTCCAGCAGGTATATTTCACTGGTCATCTCCAAAGCCAACACCTCCTTTGGCCGCCTTTCCTTCCAGTTCTCTGGTGCCAATGACTGGAATGAATTGCAAAAAAAAAAATCACTGAAGTTGGAGACTTACATCTCCCTCACTAACTTTAAGCGTTAGCTGTCAGAGCAGCTTACCGATCGCTGCAGCTGTACACAGCCCATCTGTAAATAGCCCATCCAACTACCTACCTCATCCCCATATTTGTTTTTCTGCTCTTTTGCACACCAGTATTTCTACTTGCACATCCTCATCTGCACATATCTCACTCGTGGAAATTGATCAATTGGCACTACTTCGCCACTATTGGTGTATTTATTGCCTTACCTCCTTACTTCATTTGCACACACTGTATACAGATTTTTCTATTGTGTTATTGACTGTACGTTTGTTTATCCCATGTGTAACTCCGTTGTTGTTTTTGTCGCACTGCTTTGCTTTATCTTGGCCAGGTCGCAGTTGTAAATGAGAACTTGTTCTCAACTGGCCTACCAGGTTAAATAAAGGTGAAAAAAAAAAAAAAAATAAGAATAAATAGAGGCATCTCAAAAATTATGTAGAGAACCGGCGGACCCCAACTGTGACACAGGTGTACAAGGGAGTAAATCTGTAAAACCTCACCTCGGATGTATTCCTCCGCCGCGGAGTGATACCAATACATTGGAGTGATCCATATTGTTCACATAACCGTGGTTACATAGGTAACCTTCGTTTTCTCAGACGCATTGGTGCGGCTGGCTTTCGGGTTAAGCGGGCATTGTGTCAAGAAGCAGTATGGCTTGGCTGGGTTCTGTTTCGGAGGACTCAGTACAGGAGTTGCAGCAATGAGACAAGACTGTAACTACCAATTGGATACCATGAAATTGGGGAGAAAACTGGGTAAAAGTACAAATTAAAAAAAATATATAAAATAATTGTGATAAGTGTTGATGAAAGATTGATAAAGGAGAAGGATAGACAGGAGAGTTAATTTCCTTACATTTACATTTTAGTCATTTAGCAGACGCTCTTATCCAGAGCGACTTACAGTAGAGTGCATACATTTTATTACATTTTTACATACTGAGACAAGGATATCCCTACCGGCCAAACCCTCCCTAACCCGGACGACGCTATGCCAATTGTGCGTCGCCCCACGGACCTCCCGGTTGCGGCCGGCTGCGACAGAGCCTGGGCGCGAACCCAGAGACTCTGGTGGCGCAGCTAGCACTGCGATGCAGTGCCCTAGACCACTGCGCCACCCGGGAGGTCCTTACCACCGGTAACCAGGAAGCAGACTTACCATTGGTAACCAGGAAGCAGACTTTGCCCTGGAAGTAACCTGGGTCTAAATACTTGAGGGAGGTCTCTGCTGACTGGAAGCTGAGGATAGAAAAGCAGTAGCATTACCACTGGAAGACGAGGCCAGTAAAGCCACACAATAGGTCCATCTCCCTATGGATGGTTCTTATTGTCTGTATGTGAATGTACCTAAGCTCTGAGGTTAGGTGAATGATGAAAACCACCAGATCTATCCGTGGCCGAGACTCCTCGTTTTCCATGGGTAGTGGGAGGCTTCTGGCCAACCTTCTAGTACAGAAAAAAAGAAGACAAGACTGTTAGAAGGGTTGTGACTAGATGGTATACAGCTACTTTCGTCAAATGACATTTCCTAGCAGGTTAGGAGAGCATTTTTGCTAACCCTAATCCTTTTTTAACCTAATTCTCCTAACATGTTACGAAAAGTCACTTCCGTCCGTAGCTGTATACCTACTAGTCAAAACCCCTACCTAGCTCGCTAGTAGGAGAACTCAATTCAGTACTTACACATTGACGTTGACAGTCTTCTCTTGAAGAACAACAGTGTCAGCTAACTTCTGCTGAAATTGCTCTTCGTTCTCCACCAGCTGAAATAAGAAACACATTCATTGATTAACGTTAACAACGGGTGTTTGCTAGCTACCTAGGCCAACGTTACTTACAGGACCACTTACCAGTATGTTGGCCGTGTTAAGCCCAGGAAGTTTACTAAATGGTTTGAGTAAAGACATTTTACTTCCAAAAAGTCAAATTGTGTTATAACGCGTTCAACAATCCTGTCACTAAATAGCTACAATTCATAGACAACTCCAATGTTATGGTGGAATAAAATAATTTTCATCCATGACTTTTGTGGCGCGTAATTTTAAACTTCCGTTAAACGTCATGACGTCTTCTTCTGCCATTTTCTTAAGGAGCACGACTGCCACCTACTGTCTAAAAAGTGTAACTACACAAATGTAATCCTGCTGCTACCTCCACTTTGCACAATAACTTGGATATTTCTTTGATAAACAGTCAATTAAAGCTAGAAACCATAGTTGCTAAATGGATGATATATACCCATTGATTCTTGAATGTAATGTATAAATGCCTCATGAGCAAGTATAAGCTTGTTATACTCCAATGTTAATAAACAAAATGTTAACTGTGTTTTGAGGTTATATAGTGTTAACATAATTGTTTATATCATGGTCAGTCCTGGCATCCATATCTGACTATGAATTTGAAAGGTTACAGTTCTCCAGGCCCAACCCTCAGCTTTTTACCAAAACGCAGGCGGGGTGTCTGCTTTGTTGTTTCAACTAAGGATTCCAACATTAAGAATGGACAGGAAACATGAGTCACAATGGAAGCAGGACTTTTATTAACTTTGTAGTAGATGGCACAGCAAGGTAGATCCCCCAAAACATCCACCTTGACTCACAGCAAAAGGACTGTGTGTGTGTGTGTGTGTCTGTCTGTTCATGGGTTTCTGCTGAAATGTATGCATCTATTCATGGGTTTCTGCTGAATACCAATAAAGTAACAGTATGTAAAATGCTTGTGTACGTTGTCAACTATATTGAATTCTACATGTCCATATTAGTGTGAAGAGTCTTAAGTGGTACTCTCAAGTATGTTTATCTTTCAAAGGATGTGGTTGTTCATCACTGTTTGTGTATAAATCTAAGTTGTACACACTATACGCGCTCCCCCATATGAAACCGATCTTTGGATCCATGTTGGAACCCAGAGAATGACAACAGCATCAACATTGTCAATCATAATGATGATTAAACAAAACAGAACAGCATTTCTAAAATAAAATAATGTTTAAATGGGTAGAACTTCCATCTCCCTCTACTAACCCCATCCCAATATCCAATTATTACATGAAATAAAGTGTTGCTCCCAGTCCTTCCTTTCTTTCGTTCAAGGTCTTTCCCATTCATCCCAATCGAAAGCTCCACCAACTATCTTTGCATGCTCCCATCCTGATTTCCTTGTCCCAATTTTTCCTCTCCGCCCAATTTATATGTCGCACTTCAACATGAATGAACACACATACTCACTCACCACCCTCCTGGACCCTTCCAGCCAGTCCCAATTCACTCCCTCCCACCTGGCCATAAACCTTTGATGATTGCGGATCTGAAAGGTCTGGATAGGTATAAGCAGTGTAGCTTCCACCATATTGTTTCCATCTTATAGATCTGCAAACATCTAAGGGTTATGGCTCAGGTGAAGGGCTGTTGCTCCATCTTTCTAAACCCCCCCCTGCTCTAACATTACCTCGGATGTCCCCCTCTGTATCATATCTCCCCCGACTCCCTCTCCCCATCTGAGCTGGAACGTCTATCCCTCTCTAGCGACAGAGACCTCTCTCTTTCTCTCCCCCTGGCCATCATCTCTGGAGAGGTGGACCTCTCCCGGTCTTCCCTCGTCATGGGCTCGGGCCTGTCGTCTTGCTCCCGGGAGCGGGGTGGTCCCTCTCCTCCGCTCTCCCTCCATCTCTCCTGGGAAGGGGAGCGCCCTGAGGGTGAACGCCCAGAAGGAGAGCGCTGTGACGGTGAGTGGGGTTCTCTGTCTCGGGTGTGTGAGGATCTGTCCCTGGAAGACCTGGGTAGAAGGAAACAGATCAGGAATTGGTCAAATAGCAAGCACCCGATGATAGACAAACAAAATTAAACTCAGACAAACTGTTTGGAAAGAGCTGGTTCGTATTCATTGGGGCACAGTATAGCAAAACATTTTACAATGTAAAAACAGGCAAAACCAGACAACCTGGTAAAATAAAAAAGGTACCTCCCTGTTTTAATCTAGTTGCTGCCTGATTTTAGTGACATAAGGGCTATGTGGGTCGTGTTCATTAGGGCACAAGGTAAGTAGAAAAACATTTTGCAACGGAAAGAAAACATCCAAGTTTTTTGTTGTTCAGGCAACCTGGTAAAATAAAAAAGGTAGTAGTACCTCCCAATTTCATTCAGTTCTCTTCTAGTTGGTGCTTGATTTTAGTGACATAAGGGCTATCTGCCATTTTCTAAGTATCACATCAGGGTTCCTGTCTGTCTGTTCGGGCCTCACCTCTTCCTCTTGCTCCTGTGAGAGTGGGAGCGCGAGCGATGCCCGTCTTTGTGTCTATGCTTACGTTCCCTTTCCCTGTCCCGCTCTCCTCCTCCCTCCTCCCGGGGACGAGAGGAGCGGTGTCGTCTCGAGCGATGGGAGGATGAGCTGCCTCCCTCCCTGTATCGTTCACCGCTTCGTGATCTGGTCCTGTGAAAAAATACATCAAAGTGGATTGTTAAAATACAAGAGAACAAGCATTTTGAAGCATTTGTTTGATGTCTGAACTGATGGGAACAAGTCAGATTTGGCTCACCTCCGGCGATCTCTCTCCCCCCTCTCTCTTTCTCTCTCCCTTTCCCGTACACGTTCAGTTTCGCGCTCCCTCTCCTTTTCCCTCTCTCGTTCTCGCTCCAGCTCCCACTCCTTTGCTCTCTCTTCCTCCTTTTCACGCTCCTCCCTTCTTCTCAATCGCATTCCTTCTTGCTTCTCCATAGCGGCTTTCTGTAGCAGGAAAAAAACAAATCATGTAACTAAGTACACAAATCCATCGCAACAACTCAGGTTTTACACTTCCTGAAAAGCAAGGTAAACGTCTACATAACTAGTGATATCCTACTAGGTTCTGACTACTGATATATGGTGTGTCTCACCCGTAACCTTTCCAGCTTCTCCCGGATCTCAATGAATCCCAGATGCAGTTTGCCTCCGAAGTGGTCAGCTAGGCGGCGGTCGTTGTCATGGAGACCTAGGTAGGCGGAGCACACCTCGCACACCCGGAGCTTCTGCTGCTGAAAGCTGGACGCCGGCATCGAGTTCCTGTATACGTCCTGGGAGAAAGCAACAGTAAACCAGACTGACGTTAGAACTAGGACACTGCAAAGTTCTTAGTGCGTATGCTGCGGTGTTGAAGACTAACGTTAATTAGGACATAGTACACAAATGCCTGACCCACTTTCAAATGACTGATATTGACTGACTTTTGGGATTTATTTTGAGTGCACATGTGAAATTCCTCTTATACCTGGCTGTTAAACATCTAAGAGGCCTTGCTGAAACAGGTTTGTATATACATACAAATACGCATATATAAAAAAATGTTTTAACAAGTTCATCTTTATTTAATCACAGTACAATTCCTAGCTTCCATGATTGGTTGTGACCACAACCATCCTTGACCGCCTGCCAACTGACCTCTGCCTCCTTCTTCATTGCACGAGTCTTCTCCACCTTCTCCAGGACCTCCTGTGCCTCTTCCACATTCCCCTCGCCCCCCAGCTGCTCCGCCCGGGCCAGCAGCTTACCGATCTCCTCGTTCAGCTCGTGGACCCGCTCAGCCTGTTGATATCAGAGAGAACGGGTTAGAATTATGGCACGGTGACAACCAGAGCAACAAAGTGAGAGAATCTCATTTTAACTACAGTTTCTTATACACGGTTGAAATGTCATTTTCTGAAATTAACCAGATACATTCATCTAGAAAAACCAGAACAACAACACATACCATGGAATTGGATTCCAACTATAGTGTCAATTCACCTAATGAGCATGTTGGGAACTATCTAAGTAAGACAAACAACAGGGGTCGGTCACCTTGGCGGCAACCTCAGCGCTGATCTCATCCTGCGTCTCAGCCAGTCTCTTTTTTGCTAGCTCAGTCCTGCGGTCACAGTCAGCGATGAACGACTGAAGGTGCTCAGCAGCCTGCGGTGACAGGGGATGACGAGGAGAGTTTAAAGTCACCAGATTAGAGAAAAAGCATCAATAGATATTACATGGAGACAAAAGAAAAGAAAAAGAGGGAGAGAAAGAGACAATCCATTGATCAACAGATCACATGGAGTTTGCATGCAGAGGAAACGTGTGTGTGTGTGTGTGTGTATGTGTGGTAAACATGTATACTAGGTACGTGACAGTCCAACATGACTCACGTCAAGCTCAAAGAAGTACTCCTGTTGCTTGGATGCGATCTCGAAGTCAGCCCTGAGGGCCAGGTCGTGGACCTTCACACACTCTCCTAGGTCCATTCTCTATACGACGACAAGAAACATCCATTAAATCATTCACTCAAAGCTGTACATATAAGTCCTGTACTCAGGAGTGCAATTGACATTGTGTTCTATAAACACTACTACACACAACCATTGTGACAAAGACGGTGTTTCACAAACTAGGGGTCGCGACCCCATGTGGGGGTCAACTGATTGAAAAATGGGGTCACGAGAGAACTCAGAAATACAATAAATACATTGTGCTTGGTTCATAGAACCGGGGTTACGTTAGTAAACTCCGTAGCCGCTAGATGTTATTGTAATAAACAGCGGTTTCTGTTTTCTTCCTACAAAATGTGGATCTATCTTTAGAATCATTTAAGCTACAAAATATTATGATCCCATCACTGAAAGATAAGACTCTCAGGAACATGTGCGCTTCTTCTGTTTCCCTCTACAATGGCAGAACACAATAGAACAGAGTGGACGAGACCAGGCACTAAATCAATGAAGATGTTATTTTCTACACAGAAGAGCATACAAAATGATTGCCTGATGATCTTCTGAACTTCAAACCATACTTTCTTCAGATTGAAATAGTGATTTGTAATAGACTGTCTAAGCCCCAATGATTTACAAATGTATATATCAAAATATGGTCATGGGCCAAAAAAGTTTGGGATCCCCTGGACTAAGTATGATGTCATGTACTCACAGTGCCGGAGAGAATGTCGTGAGGACAGGAGTCCAGCAAATGACTCTTGCAGACCCGCTCATCTGTAAATTTTATTCTCTGGCGCATGCTGTCCCCTACACGAAAATAAATCAGACAAGGGGAGAGAGTTAGTGAGCTGAGCAATGTCATGTCAATCGCAAGAAGCAATAGCTGTGTGCATACCAGACACCACCTTCCTATTATCCAAAATTGTGCTTACGGTGGGTGCGGATGCCCATGTGGATCATTCATTCCTGAAACCAAAACTAGATTAGCTTGCTAAAGTTAAACTAGCTATCTGTCCAGCGTTAGCTGCAGCCAGTCAGTAGCATCTCGTGGGCCAACAATATCCCAGCTAGCAAACATCAACAATGTGACAAGGTCTGAAACGGAATGTTCCTTGTGTTTACTTTACTGTGAACACAACAAGTAGGTAGCCGCCGTTAGCATTCAGCCATTTGTCCCCAGGCTAAGGTAGCTTAGCTAGCTAACGTCAGCTAGCATGATAACAACTAGTTAAAAACATTTCCTCTGAAACATCGAGCGACACTGAAACAATGTAGCTTGTCGTTTACTCACCATCTCTACTTGTGCCCATCAACTGGTCCAACATCGCACGCATTTGCGCTTGAGCCGACATGCTTCTTGTTTATGTCACCGACACTACACGCCGATGGTGTCTGCTGCATGTAGCCTCGACCACAGGCCTCTGACGGCTCGTGGACGTCGAACAACTTTTCTCAGAGAACCTCAAGTTCTCGTGACGAATAGTTTGAAACAAACTAGCTCGCTAAAACCTTTTCTTGAGACCTTCCACAACCGTAACGTTTATAATTATTAAGTTTGTAATACAAATTTACAATGTAAATATTAGGTAGCTAAGCCTATCCCGAAATGTTTCTCGTTCCCGTTCGTCTCTCAACTCGAAGTATGGCGAGGGGACAGTATGCTGAGTGGCGGGTAGTGTAATTTCAAATTCGGATTATTGAGGTAAACCCGAAGGTTTTTAGGTAGTTGTGAGACCAACCACAGTCCCTTGTTAGACCGTAAATATCATAGACATATTCTAACGTATTTATTAATTCGGTGTCCTTTATTTTTCGACTTCCTCCTCTTTCCGAGCGCGCTCTGCCTCGAAGGAAATGCTGGTTGGCTGAACCGCACAAAATGCTGCAGTCCTCGCGCGCTGGTTGGCTGAATGGCACATAACGTCATTTTGATCGCTCTGTCGTCAGATATCGTACGCATTTCTATATTTTTGAAAGAAAAAAGCGCTATAATAAATGTCAATGCTAGCGCAAGTAACGCAAGTACAACTGAGTACAAGTACAAGCGCAATGAAATTGTAGCATAGATGGCATATGAATGCACATAGGCCTAAACTGGATTCTATGGGCAAGGACAGTGTGTGAGAAGCACATAATACAAAAAGTCTGGAATTATCTATTCTATATATGACTGTTTATACATTGTGCATTACATGTATTTACTAATGTCTTGTTGTTTGATCTTTGCTGTCGTCATAAAATGCATTTGTCATTCGGTCAACACCACGGATAGACATACGCCCTGAACCCACCCATAAACATTGCTGTCCCGCCCATCCCAAACTGGAAAAATGGCGACAGCTGTCCTGTGGCTCTCACGGAACCTCGTATCAAGGAATACGGGGGTGGTAAGCCGTAACATCGTCTTGAAACCGTCTAACAAAACTAGACTGAACCAATGTCGAAATGCGGTATCAACAGCAAATGGCGGTGTTCAACCAAAGCCGGATAAAGTGAGTTTTCATGCATGGTCCAGTCGGTTAGTAAGCTGGCTGGGTAACCCTACACATACTGTGGGAGGATCCTGACTCTTGGAGCAGACTGACAGCAGTCTTTGCCAATCATATTTTAAGGAATTTGGAGAGACAACTGCGGGAACCAATGAACTTGTGTATGTTTGATACGGAAGGCATTTGTCATAATTTTAGCCGCTTTTCGTCGAAAAATTATACTATTAAGCTAATATGTAAATGTTTTATGTAATAAAGTATTGGCTTACACAGAATATGCCAGTGTAACATATTAACACAACTATAAATCCCAGGGGGTATTGGAGTGTCCATTTTTAGGTCAAAGTCGATATCAATTGAATTAGCCTGTTGTGGGGAAATAACATTTCAGATCCATAATTTATTGTATTGTGAGTATGGCACCCTGAGCATCTGCATTTATTATGTGAATCAAGGAAATTGTTGAGGATTTATGCATTCTGAAAAATCCCATGTTATCTCACCTGAGGCTTTGAACCATATATGGTGTATGTTGCTTGATGTGGTCATGTGGTCATGTTTCTGTATGATATTAGCGGTTTTAGTTAATGTAGTAACCTTTTTTCAGATTGTAGATATTATGAATTTCTTTCTTTCGCCCCTATCACCCAGATATCCTTCGGCCTTATCCGGATGACCGCTGTAGTGATTCCCTTCCTGTACGTGGGAACTCTGATCAGCAAGAACTTTGCGGCTCTACTTGAGGAGCATGACATCTTCGTCCCTGAGGATGATGACGATGACGACTGAACCTAGGTCAGTGATGAGAAGAGATGTATTGATACAGCTATTGATGTATAAAAGGCTAATATCATTACTAGACCCAGGGTGACACACAGGCTACCCTAAAATAAAACATCTCTTTAATATACTATTGTCCCTAACAGTAGTTTAGAGTGCATGCGTGCAAAATCTTATTTACATAATGGTATGTACCTAATCCAAACAGCCATGATGGAACATGTTGAAATGGTGCCAATGATTATCTAAAAGAGAATGAAGAGAAATAATACAACTGCGAGAATTAATGACCATTGACATTGCTTGCATTTTCATTCCTTCCCAGGGTGCTTTGCAATAGTGATGGCATACCAACATGAGGAAGGAGAGAGAGATGCCCCCTACAGGAGAAGATTTCCCTCATCATGATCCACCTCTCCATCGCCTTTTTTCTCTCTCCTCCCTTTTAGTCCCACTTTCACCTCCTTGCCACAGATTACTACATATTATTTGATATCATTGTGAGGTCAAAGCACAGTCAGACTTCACTCTTGCATGTGTCTTATTATTTACTCAATAAAGAGTCTACGTGTGTAAACAAAAAAAATAACAACACATTTGTTGGGGTATGTTCTTTGGTGTTATTTCGTGGTTGTCCCTGTCATTCTATAAAACATGCAATCTTTGGTCTTATAACTCCAACCACAGCCTAGCCTGGAATCCAGATTGATGTGCTCTATTTCACCACGGTTTCACTTTGCTATATGTTGAAACTGAGCATATCAGTTTGGAGAATTCCAGGCTAACCAGAGCCAGCCATAACGAAGAACAAACATTGTGCTATTGTATGGCTTCTTGGCTCTTCACAGCAGGTATCCAACTATCCATCCACCAACTCTATCTCTTCC
>NC_074704.1:10942179-10944679 GCF_029448725.1 Salvelinus fontinalis
CAACTATCCATCCACCAACTCTATCTCTTCCTGCAGCGCTGCGTTGGCCAGTCTCAGGTGTCTTGTCTCCCCTCCTGCAGCGCTGCATTAGCCAGTCTGAGGTGTCTCCCCCCTTCCTGCAGTGCTGCGTTGGCTAGTCTCAGGTGTCTCTTCTCCCCTCATGCAGCACTGCATTAGCCAGTCTGAGGTGCTCCCTGAGTTCCCTGATCTCCAGCTCACTGCGACCCTTCATCCCAATCAGCTCCACATACCCCTCCTTGAAGCGGTCACACAAACTCTGCTTCTCCTAGAGGGGGGTCATAGACCAACACAGAGGAGACCAGTAGAGTGACATTTCTTATCCATATTCTGTTGTGTGTATGTAAACACGTATGGTGGTTGAATGGTTGGTCTGGAGTGGAACAGTAGAAACGACATATGCAAGTACCTTAGGACAAGATGATGAGGGACATTTGACTAAAGATTAGTATTTGTGTTTATGGTGTGCTATCAAGATTTTGTAAGGGTTGATCATGTGGATACAGAATATACCAGTAGTACCTTAGTTAGAGACTGCACTTCATTCCTTAGACGGCCAATCTCTTTTTGTAGGTACTCGGCCTCAATCTCCTTTGCTCGTAGCAGCATCTGGAGGGCAATACAGATACATCGGTTTAGTATTTTTGGTCATTTTTAGTGATGCAATACTCATCAATATGAAGATTATTCCACAATTCTTTCACCAGTATCGTGTCAATGATTGAATAGTTCACTGATGTCACTGATGACCAGTACTAGTTGTTCTACATGGTTATTTTTAGGACCCCAGCAGCATGTCATTGAGGCAGGTTTTTCAGGATTTTGAATGAATCTGGTCCAGCCAATAGATGGCAGCATCTGGAGGACAACATTACAACATGACCAATCACCAATGGCCGACACAAATCTACACACCAATCAATAGAGCAACTCCGATGTAAGCCTTGCTTCCAATCAGACCTAGTTTCAAATACTAATTCAGGAATTTCCATTACTTTTCAATACACTTCAAAACAAGTATTCAGATCATCTTTATTTGAAAAAACAAGCAGTTGAATGTTGAATGTGTTTGGAAATACTCAAATACACTCCAATGCATAATGCATTTAACCCAGGTATTTGAAATATGTATTTGAAAATACTTTCAAAAACAATTTGGTCGATTATTTGTTTTTTACAAATAACCATTCAAATACTCATAGAAATACTTGTTTTAGGCTGTGAATTTGAAAATAGTCATACACAGAAGAAGGCATTTAAATAACAAATGATCAAATACAACATGTACTTGAATCCGGTTCTGCTTCCAATACAACTAATCAGAATGTCAAACTTTATTCTTACTTCCAATTCCGAGGGACTGCGCTCACAGTTGCCAGGGGAGACATTTCCTGACCTCTGACCTGTGATGAAGTGGCGCATGCGGCTGATCTCCTCAGTCAGACGAGCCTGCAGTTCCTGAGACAAACATGAAGAAGAAATAAAAATACTTATTACTATTGCACTGTATGACAGTATGGTATATTGCTTAAATTGATAATTAGAAAATTCATTAGATAATTAATTTGTTGTTAATTAGTCTCATGACAGACTGCTCGCTCTCACTCTTTCTCTCTCTGCAATCTTTCTTTCTGCTCTTTCTCTCTGCTCTCTCTCCCTCTCTTTCTCCTTCTCTCTGCTCTCTGACCTGGTTCTCTCTGCGGAGCTGTTCCATCTCTCTGTCCTTCCAGCTCAGCTCTGTTTCTCTAACTCCTCTCTGCTCGGCCCGGTTCAGCTCCAGGCACTTCTGGGAATATCTCTCTGACAGAACGTCCAACTCACTGTGGAGGGCATCAGCCTGGGGCCTGTAGAGAACCAAGAACACATGTTTAACACACATGCATGTGGGCATGCCCGCACAGATGCATGAATGCACAACCACACTGATACACAAGCAGAGGGTGGATAGCTATCCCATTAGAGAAAACTTTCTCTTCCACATTCTTTTGGTGCCTTTCACTTTGATGTCTGGCTAAAGAGAATGGATCTCACGTCTGTCCTCTGTATGTAGTATCCATATGGCCACCCCCTTCAGTCATCCTTCTGGCTTTCTCCACCTCCCTCTCCAGCTCCTCCCTGTGAGCCTCCTTCAGGGCCTCAACTGCTATAGAGCACAGAAGTGGCATAACATGACAAGGAAAAGAGAAAACATTGAAGTGAAGAGGGGAAGGACAGGACACAGGAGGGTAGGCAATCTGTTCCACAACAAAAGTTGCTTTGTGACATCATCCCTAGAAAAAGTGTAATTATTCACATAACACTTTACATGATATTACACAGTACTGCCAACAGGTCTCTCCTTCCCACCTTGTGCCGTGGCCTGGCTCTCATCCTGCAGCATTCTCTCTCTCTGTCTCTGCAGCTCTTGGACCTCCCTGGCTTGGCTCTCCTGGAGCTCCATCAGGGCCCTGCGGTGGGCCGCCTCCATGGCCTCCAGACGCTG
>NC_074704.1:10949679-11014178 GCF_029448725.1 Salvelinus fontinalis
CAGACTCAGTCAAACCAGTGTTTCCTCCGCTGTTAGAAACACAAGCCAAACAGACTCAGTCAAACCAGTGTTTCCTCCACTGTTAGAAACACAAGCCAAACAGACTCAGTCAAACCAGTGTTTCCTCCGCTGTTAGAAACACAAGCCAAACAGACTCAGTCAAACCAGTGTTTCCTCCGCTGTTAGAAACACAAGCCAAACAGACTCAGTCAAACCAGTGTTTCCTCCGCTGTTAGAAACACAAGCCAAACAGACTCAGTCAAACCAGTGTTTCCTCCACTGTTAGAAACACAAGCCAAACAGACTCCCTCAAACCAGTGTTTCCTCCGCTGTTAGAAACGCAAGCCAAACAGACTCAGTCAAACCAGTGACACTTCAAAATATTCCAAACACTGCTATTGTTTTGAATGATGCTTTCCTCTATTTGTGCCAGTTTGTTCTAACACATGGTCACGTGTGTCATTTGCAGTGTTACCTCCCCATATTCATCCAGTTTTGACATCCAGCCCTTTTGGTCAGACTGTGTTTGAGTATTTTCAGGTAGAACTTTCTGCCGTGGTTTAGAAGATCTGAGGCCCTTTCTAGTTTGATTGTCTGACCTCTGTAACAAATGGATGATATGAATAATAGTTATAGGATGGTACTTACAGTATGAGTGACTTGATGGCAGACCTGTTTTTAAAGTACTCGAAGGTATCAAGCGTATCACCTGTGGCTGAAGATCAGTTGTGGACTGGGTTTGGGACAGTCGTCCGTCCTCTGAGTCGCAATATTTCTCCTTCTCTTTCTCCCTCCTGTCTCTCCCCCTCTCTCTGCCTCTCCCTCTCTCATCAGACTCAACCCTCGTACTGCAGCTATCAGATTCCTCTACATACCTACAATAGAAGAAAAGTTGGAGAAATAGAGACCAGAGAGAAAATCCTGACCCAATATACTGTACATTCAGTAGGCCCTTACAACATGCTGTACATCCAGTAGGCCCTTACAACATGCTGTACATCCAGTAGGCCCTTACAATATGCTGTACATGCAGTAGGCCCTTACAATATACTGTACATCCAGTAGGCCCTTACAATATGCTGTACATCCAGTAGGCCCTTACAATATGCTGTACATGCAGTAGGCCCTTACAATACGCTGTACATCCAGTAGGCCCTTACAATATACTCTACATGCAGTAGGCCCTTACAATATGCTGTACATGCAGTAGGCCCTTAAAATATGCTGTATATGTAGTAGGCCCTTATAATATACTGTACATCCAGTAGGCCCTTACAATATTCTGTACATCCAGTAGGCCCTTACAATATTCTGTACATCCAGTAGGCCCCCCCTTCTCTCTATAATGTCCTTCCTGTAGCCTCTCCAGTCTCCTCACCTGGGTGTCCTGTGCCTCTGGTCTCTACGTGGGCTGGGGCTCTGGGTCCTCCTCCTCGGGCCCAGTAGCACCTCTGCCCCCTCTCCCTCTGACCCCAGGTCCAGTCTGGGGATGTCGGCCAGAATGACGTAGTCATCTATGGTCATCCCCTGGGAGTCCACTGAGGCGGTTCTCTTGGGCTCCTCTCGGGTCAACAGGTACTCCAGGCCCCGCCTTATATTACTCTTGCTCCTGTCACTGATTGGCCTGTCATTCATTTCCATGGTCGCAGCGTAGGGTTTCAACGAATTGGCAAGCAGCTGGGAGTCGATGCCTAGTCGTGGTGGGGAGGAGCTACAAGAGAGGGCAGGGCTTAGAAGGGAGTGGGAGGAGCCACGCCAGGAGCCTGGAGGGAGGCTGGGGTTGGTTTTAGGGGGGTGCATCTCTGTCCGTTCCTCTCTAGCTACCCTCTCTGGTCTCCTTGAGTAGCTCTGTGCTGTGTCAGGTCTGGTGTCGCTATGCTTGGTTTCTCTTTGGGGTGAATGGCTGTGTGTACCATAGCCACTTATAGGGGGAGAGCATTCACGACTATCACGACTGCGAGTGGTTGGGGAAGGGTTTTTATCTGTTCTGAGCCGGGGGCTTCGAGATCCTTCGTGGGAGTTTGGCTGCAAGGCTGGAGGGTCACGTCGAGAGATGGAGTCAAGATTTTTGTACAGTTTTTCAGAGTCCAAACTGTGACTGTTTGAGTTGTGGGAGGGACGTCTTGACTCTCTTGACTCTCTTGGCTCTCTTGATCCTCTTGGCTCTCTTGACTCTCTTGAATCTCTTGACTCTCTTGACTCTCTTGGCTCTCTTGATCCTCTTGACTCTCGTGACTCTCGTGACTCTCTTGGCTCTCTTGATCCTCTTGACTCTCGTGACTCTCGTGACTCTCTTGACTCTCTTGACTCTCTTGGCTCCCTTGGCTCCCTTGACTCTCTTGATCCTCCTGGCTCTCTTGACCCTCTTGACTCTCTTGGCTCTCTTGAATCTCTTGAATCTCTTGACTCTCTTGAATCCCTTGAATCTTGATCACGCCCATTGGTGTAATGCTCTGTTTTAACATTTCTTACATGGGAGGAGTCAGTATGTTTGTAGGAGGCCGTGTTTCGAGACGGGGAGGGGTGGTGACACACGACAGACCCTCGTCTGTGAGAGGGACTGGACCGTCCTGACGGATGGCGAGACGAGGAGGGAGATGAGTGAGACGGAGCGTGAGAAGGAGCGTGACTTTTGGAGTGGGAGCTTCTACGTTGGGAGGAGGCAGATCGAGATTCAGCAAGTTTATACCGGTTTGGGCATGGGGAACGAGGGCTGGGAGACTGATCTTGAGAATCGGTGCCACCACGTCTGAAGTTGGAATGATAGGTGTATCTCTGCGGAGACTCGCTCCTCCAGGTCTCCTGCTGGAACGTTTCATCGCTTCTCCTCTGGGAGGGAATTCCAAGATTCACGTTCCGGTAGGGGATGGAGGCTTTGGGTTCTGGGCTGTGGTTGTTGGGGAGCGGATGGCCCCTCTCATAGTGCCGGTAAGGCCGTTTGGATACACCCTCCACCTGAGCCTGGGGACCACCATCAAATAAGGCTTTCCTGTCCGGAGAGAAGTAGCCACTTTCTCCTCTTGATCCTGTAAGTGAGGAGTAGGAACATGGCCTGGTAGATCATCCATTTGATTGAGCCCCACTCAAATGGAAAGCCAAGACACATTTAAATGTTTAACTGAAAAATGACAATAACATTTTGAATTCAAATTGAATTGAATGAAAATTGTAGCAGCTGTCCCAGACAAAATGTCTGTCTGTAATACTGTGAGCTGGTCTGACCTGAGGGTCGCCTGAACCTCTCCCGGCCTCTCTTCTCCTCCATCAGTGAGCTGTGTGGTGATCTGTGGGGAGAGGGGTCCACCCGAGTCATCTCTGGCCCCGTCAGACAGCACCCTGCTGGGCTGCTAGAGCCACTCCTCCCTGGGTCTGGCAGGAAGTCCCACTGGTCCTCCTGACTGCTGGGTGGAGATATAGAGGGAGGGCATGAGGGACATTGGTAGGGGTACACACTCTATGAGTTTGCCACAATGTACCACGTTTAAGAGAAGTCACAACCTGATTGTAGAATTTCATTCAAATATAATGTTTTCTAACTGTTTATTAAAGTTTTATAAATCACTTTAAGGATACCTTATTAATGTAATGTTACTAAAGTCAACTGACAATGACACTCACACTCACCTATGTACCGTGTCAGAGTCACAGATATTGAGTTCCCAGTCAGGGCTCGGAGTGTGAGTTAGGCTCTCCTGATAGGTCCAGACGCTCCTTGTGACATCACTGTATCTGGTCACCTCCGACAGGAAGTCATGGTTGTCCTGATTCGTGGAACGGGACACATTTCGTCCAATCGTTAATAATTCAGAGAATGTCAAACTGGTCAATGGCTTTGTCAATTCAGCAAACCATCTGAGATGTGTAAAAGTCACTTTTAAGGCTTGGTACACAAAGTATGTAATTCTGTTGTGTTTTCAGAAAGTTGCATAGTAACGTGAAAGTACAGTTGGAGACAAATCAAACAAATTCAAACATGCTGCAGTGTACAGGTATCTCTATGGCAAGACAGTCATTACCTAGTGTGACCAATGACATTACAATGCTTAAAGATTAATTAAATGAATGAGTTGAAACCATTCTGAAGGTCAATTCAACAAGCATGTGTGAAAGCACCAACAAGTAAAGTAAACACATTTCAGACAAAATGGCTGCCTGTGGAATAAATGAAAAGAAGCTAACTTTCCATATAACTCATCACAGCTAAAACAAAATGCTAACTTCTTACTACACCTGCTTGCAGAGCTTCCTTGGACGTCCCTTTACAAATCTGCTGTTAAGACAGGCTGCAAGTGGCAACAACAACTTCTCTCCTCCCCCTCTCCCCCCCCCCCCCTCCTCCCTGTCTACCTCTCCTCTCTTCACCTTATCTACCTGAGCTAATGCATTGGGCCGGCAAGGACGACGGTAACACAACCTCTCCCTGGCCTTGCTCATCATTATTTCATTGGTCTGCTGCTCTTCCACAACCAGAATCCTCCCATCCTCCTCTCAACCTTTTCTTGATCCCTCTTTCATTTCTTGCCCTCCCTACAACACACAAAAGCGTGGATTTCTATCTAGAATATTCTGTTATTCTGTTATTTTGAAATGGAAGGATTATTCAAATGAAAATAAAGATTGGTAGAAGTGTATTTCTGGTCCAGGTTCATCCATAGAGCTGGTGTTGTGAATGTGTGTGCTTGTGTGCATGTGTTGTTTGAGCATATTAGATTACTCCAATGACAGTGAAGATTAGTAGAAGTGTATTTCTGGTACAGGTCCATCCTTAGAGTTCAGTTGTGTGGGCTGGTGTTGTGTGTGTGTGTGTGTGTGTGTGTGTGTGTGTGTGTGTGTGTGTGTGTGTGTGTGTGTGTGTGTGTGTGTGTGTGTGTGTGTGTGTGTGTGTGTGTGTGTGTGTGTGTGTGTGTGTGTGTGTGTGTGTGTGTGTGCGTGCGTGTGCCTGCTTGTGTGTGCTTGCTTGTGTGTGCTTGTGTATGTGTTGTGTATGTGTGCGCGTGTGCGTGCGTGTGTGTGTGTGTGTGTGTGTGTGTGTGTGTGTGTGTGTGTGTATGTATGTATGTATGTATGTCTGTGTGTGTGTGTGTGTGTGTGTGTGTGTGTGTGTGTGTGTGTGTGTGTGTGTGTGTGTGTGTGTGTGTGTGTGTGTGTGTGTGTGTGTGTGTGTGTGTGTGTGTGTGTGTGTGCGTGCGTGCGTGCGTGTGCCTGCTTGTGTGTGGTTGCTTGTGTATGTGTTGTGTGTGTGCTTGTGTGCTTGCTTGTGTGCAATGTGTTATGTGAGCGGATTAGATTACTATCTTTCCCCCAAGGGATGCAAATGAGCTTTTCATTAATTAATGATAGAATAATAATATAATCAAGCGCCAACCTGTGTGTTCGTCGGTCCTCATCACACCTACAGTATAGCTTATATTATAATTACCCCGCTTGGTGGCTTTATTTGTGTTCATTGCATCATTATGTTGTTTAATATGCGCCTTGGTTTCATTCAGAAATGGTTACTCCTCATACTGCCACTTGGGAAGATAAAATGAACAATTTTGGAAGTGTTTCAAACGTATACCACAATTTACTGTACATCAAAGGTAATAATCCAGACCTCGTCCAAACCCAATAACCCTTAACAGTCATTAGCCATCCATCGTCCATTTCCCTCAGCACTAGCCCCTCCTGCCTGGCTTACCTGTGAGGTACTGTTCAGGTGCATGTGTCCCGGGCGCAAGCACAAACCACAGCGGGAGGGGTCAAAGGTGTTGGGTTGGAACTGGTGGCAGTAAAAGTCGTCAGCACAGAGCGGCATGATGGATCCTCAGATCAGGTGAACACCCCTATTTTACTCTGATGATACGGCCCAGTGCAATGATGCACTATTACAAAATCCACCTACACAAAGGTGGCACATCCTGATTAGAGGTGGGATAACCAATCAAACCATATACTGTATAGACAGCACATAGTAATGCAGTATGTCAAGAGCAACACTATAAAGACGTAGGAACTTAATTTGAGTCAGTTTACTACAGCAGGAAAGTAATCCTGCAGCAACAGGAAATGTGAATTATAATGTGGATTATAATTAATGGACAGTTTTGTAGTGGTTGATACATTTTTCCTTAGGATCAAATCTAGTCTGAAATTTCAAAGTGGATATTACTAACTGATCAAGTTAAGATTTTACATCTTTAGAATTGCATTCTGAAGTAGAATATGGACCATATTAGTAATTTGCATGCATTGACCTGTAGCGGTCTTTACACTGTAATGTAATTCAATGAAATGCTTCAGGTAGTAGGTAACTTCATCTCTTGGCTGTGGCCAAACAACATCCTCTGGGTTCCTTGAGGTGAAGCAACAATTACTTAAGACAGCGACTGAGTGAAACAAAAACCTAAAGGCGATACCTTTACAGCTCTGTACAAAAATTGTTTGGCACACAATACTATAACCACAACACAGTAACTCACAGCCATTTTGTTAATGAAAGAAACACAAAGACTTAAAAGCATAATCTGTCTTTGCCATACTGGTATTATGATATTAAAAACACTTCAAAGGTATTTCTAGAATGTTTAAATACCTTATGACTGTTAACTCCAAGTTCATTTTTATCTGCAAAGTAACCAGCACAGGTCATACACTTCATACTCTCAGAACTCATCCAAGTCTAGGGGAAACTGGCATGGGTATAACTGCCATTGTGGCTCTGTCTTTTGTCATGTTAAACATCAATTGACTCTCAATAGAGCCAACATGGCCCACTGGCCCCAAAGGTGTGTATCAGATGTCATCAGCTTTAGAGAGTGAAATGTGCAACTGGCTCCACTGGACAGATGTCATGTGGTGGGCCTGTTTTACAGATGGCTGCTCTGAGGGTTACAGACAAGCGCGAGCGGTCACCTGTAAAACACTGTTTACTAGAACAGGCACCGCATGGTTGGACAGACACAGACTGGACCATAGAGTGGCCATCTTCTGGGGAACAAGAAATACATGTTGAATCTTGAGTTGACATTAAACTGTGTTCAAATACAAGGTTAACCGATGAAAAACAAACCAGTTTAAATTGTATATTGAAAAAATAAACAGGGTACGAAATAAGTTGAAACCATCGGACGTATCTTTTTTTAGATGCCAGGTGGGTCCTTAATGTTGCAGGGCAGGTCAGCTAGTAGAGTATCTATGTCACTACCTACCTGAGGAAATGAAAATGAGTATTTACAGCATCTAGCCTCACATACGTAACCTGTCTAGGGGCCCTTTGTGTGTGTATAGAATATAATATCAGCTGTGCTATGCTGAAAACAGAGCTGTTTCCATAGATATACAGTCAATTATATCTCTCGTCCACTGGGGGACAGCAGTGTCCAGAGAAGCCAGCAGAGGGGGCCAGCAGTGTCATAGGGATCTTACTGGAAGGCCAGGTAGCACACACAGGCACACATACGCATACAGGGGAACACATACACACACACATTGACAAAGACAGACTATTCCCACAGTCTCTTAGTGGATCATATACTCTCCCTTGTCATTCACGCTGCGTGCTCAGCGTAGACTGTAGACTATAAAGGCTGTGTATTTATAGATGTACTGTATGTTTAAATAGGTGAAGTAAACACTGACTGCTCTGGATCCTGTAACAGGGCCAATTTATCACTGTGTGGAATAGTCTCAATTCAAGCTCAAATTAGCTGTACCAAAAGTTGCGTATGAGTAATTGCACTCTCAGAAATTGTAGTTTTGAAAAGTTTACATGTAATACTATTCTCAGAGAATATTAACCCCCAAAAATCTTTCAAACGAAATGTTACCCTCAGGATATTAATAACAGCATGTTTGGCAAGAAAATGTTGCAGGGAGTTATTTCTGCCCAAATCCTTTTTCCGCTGAGCGTCCTAGTTGCATAGATACACTCTGTTGCTCAGGCGACAGTTGCCATGGTGAGAGGAGATTTAGTAACCATGGAAATATGATCGCCAAAGTAAAGTTCAGCATCCCACCAACTTGAAGTTGGCATGACTGACTTCTATAAATGTAAATAGACTGTATTTTCTTGAATGTATCTAAGAGTGATTAAACGTTCTTAAATATGCATATCTTTGGTAGTAGAATGACTCATACAGGTCACAAGCAAGAGTGAAATAGAACCAGATCATCAAAGGACAATATTGTAAGTAAAACCATTCAGAGAAAATGTAATTCTCCGAAATGACATTTCAAGCATCAACTTCCTTAAGAGTCTAAGGGGGGGGGGGGGGGGGGGGTTCTACTAAGCTATTTGGCCTTACTGCTATCAGCCAATAGAAATACATTGAATAACAGATTAATACATGGAAACAAATCTAAAAGAAGTTTGTTTAAAAGTGTATGTCCTATATCTGAGAAATATAAGAATGATCAGGAAGTTATTCTTAGTTTGTTACCCATACTTAACAAATGCTTTTGGCACTGAACTACTTCCATATACACTTCCATTTATGTATTCAACTGGTATGGGCTACCTTCAACTGGTATGGGCTACCTTCAACTGGTATGGGCTACCTTCAACTGGTATGGGCTACCTTCAACTGGTATGGGCTACCTTCAACTGGTATGGGCTACCTTCAACTGGTATGGGCTACCTTCAGAGTCTTGTGAAACTTTTGGATGTCCTAGAGCTTAACAACCGACATGTACACTACCGTTCAACAGTTTGGGGTCACTTAGAAATGTCCTTGTTTTTGAAAGAAAAGCTAATTTTTTGTCCATGAAAATAACATCAAATTGATCAGAAATACAGTGTAGTTATTGTTAATGTTGTAAATGACTATTGTAGCTGGAAACGGCAGATTTTGAATGGATTATCTACATAGGCGTAATTGCAAGAATTTCACTTCTAAGTGTCCCCAAACTTTTGAACGGTAGTGTTTGTGTTTGTCTTACCTTTCCATCTTAGTGTGTTGCCCAAACTGTTCGGACGCTACAGACAGAGGTTGGCAGATTAACGGTACCAACGTCAGACGAGTCCCGTGATGCGGTCATAGTGTAAAACGAAGAACACCATCCTGTTCGTAAGAGTCTCCTCTTTCCATAGAATGGTCGTATTAGTTCAGACATTACAGAAGTTTTCACGAGTAGACAGATCTTCAGGATGTCTCATGGTCTGACAAACACCGCTGTAGCTCGGTCACCTTCCACCGCAGACGCTGAAAACCGCCATTGGTGGTTGCTGTGGATTGAGACGCAGCCCAAGCAAAAAAACAAACAGATATCTCTATCTTAAACAGACAGATTTTGATGGAGATTTGTATTATTATGTTAATTATATTTCCGTGGGGCGCTGATATTGAGTCTAGCTTTAAAGGGATGGACCAGTACCAATTCAGTGTAATACAAACTTCTTATTGGCTACTGAGTGAACTGAGAGCATTTGAAACATACTTATCTTTTATGGCACTGCATTGCCCATCTAATGGCCTAGACTAGCTGACCAATCACAGAGGACCAGTGTTTTGCCTTTATTAAACTCAAGTGGAACCCACACGCCTCAATGCCTTGGTTTCTTGAAGTACCGGAGAAATCTGAGAGACAGCTCTTTTGCAGGTCACCAAATGTCCCTTCGCATTGCTCTGAACTTAGTGAGATAGATTTGGACTAACATCCCCGCTGAGGTTACATCATGAGTCCCCGCTGTGCCCAGTGTTTGAACTATATATATATATAAAACTGCTATCCACCACCCAAGTGCCTCATTCCCCCTCATTTTCACACAGAGATCTGTACCCATTTTGCAGTTTGTTCTAAATTCAATGGAAGTTCAGTTAGCATGCCTGATCTTCATATGCATCCAGCATCACTTGCCTTCAATTCCTAGTCTGTCTTTCTTCCTAATTTGAAATCAATATAGACTTAGTTATGTAATTATTACACAACTATTTGCCTGTAATGTATTCACCCTTGTGGAGTAATACTGGCCATTCTGTCCCTCTCTTTTCTTCAGCCTCATTTCTTAAAAACATATTGACCTGGATCTGCTGGCTGTGAGGAATGAGGCGGCCTCCTGTTTCTAAGTAAATTGGCTCTCACCGCGTCTGGGAGGGAGTCATCAGGACTGGAGCAGAGTCGAAGGAAAACACAGAATAGCTTGTGTCAGTTCAAACACTACATTTACATCTAATAATGAAACTAATACCGTTTTTTAAGGATAGTGTTTATTATTTTGGCCACAGGTCCAATTTTTATTCATGCTGCTGACCTAAACATCTCCCCAAAGCAGGTCCAGGTGAAAACAGAGAAATAGATGGAGGTGAAGGAGAGAAAGGTGGATGTAGATGGGGAGAGAGAGCGAGAGAGAGAGCGAGAGAGAGAGAGAGCGAGAGAGAGAGAGAGAGAGAGAGAGAGAGAGAGAGCGTGAGAGAGAGAGAGAGAGAGAGAGAGAGAGAGAGAGAGAGAGAGAGAGAGAGAGAGAGAGAGAGAGGTATGCAGGAGCAGTGGTTTGATGCCTTGAGCAAGGTGTGCTTATGAAAAAGAGTTAATAACTTATGTGATATCTTACTCCAGCCAGCCTCATTCAGACAGATTATGGTCATTAATACACAGACACAAAGATGGTCATTTCATTTCTGTCAGTGGGGCAGGTGGAATGGAAGCCGTCTCCAATCTTCCCTTCTCTTTGTTTCAGTCAGAATATCATAGAGTAGAGTAGAATAGAGTAGTGCAGAATACAGAGTTGGGTAGGGTATGGTAGAATAGAGTAGAGTAGAAATACCTGGATTCGATCAACAAATCAAAATACACCTACTGTATCCCTACTGTAACATTTCCTTGTGTCTTTCCACATTTTTCTAGGCCTAACTACTACCACTCAAAATAACAGTAAACAAACAGCAAGATAAGTCCCCTCTTGTCATTAGTTGCAGCATCCTTGTTCCTCTATCTTCTAGAATCTAAACCCACCCACACATTTCTTCCCCACTCCCAAACCATTTAGGGCTCTATTCAATCCGTATCGCAGAAGTTCAGTGTTAAAGTGGGGTTGACTCGCAGCTTGGTTGATTCGCATTGACTCGCAGCATAATTGTCTCGCATTAGCTGAGCCTGCATTCACAGTAAAAGCTGAATATGTCAACTCAATAGGAAATTGCCTTTACATTTCTATCACACAATCTGTAATGGTTCAGCAATACAGATTGAATAGAGCCCCTAATCCCTCTTGGCCTTGACCTACACTGCTGATTCACCTTGTTTTTCCGTCTCGCTCTCCATCTCTCTCTCGTTCTCTTCCTCTCTCTGTCTCCCACCTTTCTCTCCCTATCTATCTATCTATCTATCTATCTATCTATCTGTCTGTCTGTCTGTTTTTCTTTATCCCTCTCTCTCGGTACATTGAACACCCACCACGTCTGGCTGAAGAGAACTTGGGTTTTAAAAATAACTTGGTTCAACTGTATAGTTTCAGATAAATGTTTGCTTGAGACAAGTAAGAGAGAGAGAGAGAGAGAGAGAGACTCTGTGTCTTAAGGAGTGTTTAACCAGGGTCACACGTATCAGGTCTTTCCATACCACTTCCCGAGGATCCTGGGAGTTTGATTGGACAAGAATGTGTATCTGAGTTAGGTTGGAGGAGAAGAATAATGTATATGAATGGACTCAACTGTATAGTTTCAGATAAATGTTTGCTTGAGACAAGTAAGAGAGAGAGAGAGAGAGAGAGAGAGAGGAAATAAGAAAGGTATCCATAGAAACTATCGAGTTGCATATAATTGTGTTCTGTCTGAAATACTATAACTAACTATATTTCCCTGCAAAAAAGAGACATTGCTGATGCCAATACAAATATGAATTATACATTAAACTATGAACAGTAGTGTCTTTGATGGAAATTAGGAAGTTGGATGAACTTATTGCAGCTAGGAGAAAGTTCTGCAGGTCTCCATTGCTAGTTCAGTAGTCTCCCTGTGGTAAAATATTGCTCTAATCAATGACAAAGCAAACGAGGTGGTGATTGTTATCAGGGTGCTGAGACTGGTCTGGAGGCTAAATGTATGTGACAGCCAGCCAGGCCACGGTAGGGTGGTGGTAGTTCGAGGAGTATCCGTTTTCCGTTTTAGTAGTTTTCAGCACCTCTGCTCTGGACAGCTCCACAATGCAACACTGGGATCCAATTTCAATTGCCTGTTCACACTAGGTTACTAGGGAGACTTGGTTTCTTACCCCACACCACCTCTTCAGTTGGTTTGTTACGTATATATGTAGAATCATAATTTGACCAATTATGTCGCAACAAAATAATCGTGCAGCAACGGGATTTGAACGTTTAGTCCATAATGTTGTTGGATCGGTAGTTAGGACATTAGCTGGCTAAAAGTAGGCTACATGAAAAGTGCAATACTGTTAATATAACAGTGTGTTAGTGTGGGTGTTCGGTGGATTTATGTAAATCACGAAGCTCATCTGGATTTCCTGCGGTGCAAGAAAATTCTCAGCCACAAAAGAGTGATCAAATTAAGAATCTGCATTTGTAAATGCGACTCTAGCATTACATAATGTCTGTATTTGTCGACAACAGCGATATTTAATCAACCACTTCCTTGTCATTAACTTTTTTTATTAGGCCTATTTCTACAAATCTATTCACAGTTCAATAATACAGCTTCAAACTCGCACAAAGACAGCTCGCATGTACAGCCTAACAGTGATCTAAATTCACTGAAAATCCGAGCAATGCATAGCAACCTGTTTTCTTCTCCGGAGGCCAGTCTAATAAAAATCTGTGGCGCGGGCGGTAAATAATAGGGACGCACACCTACACTCTCAGGAACACAACTCCACGTAAACGGGGACATAATCAAAGTGACAAGCGCTCCATCCCTCCCGCCCGCCCTCTCTCTCCCACCCACAGCTAGCTAGGGACAGAGAGATGTGCCGTGCGCACCTCACATACACAGGGTTCGAGCGCTTATTGAGTCAAGTGCGAGTCCAACAGAGAGAGCGAATGCGAACAGTTGCGTGGGATGCAATGAAGCAACACAACAGAACATTGGAAGAATATTAGGATTCAAAGACAAAAAAGTTTCAAAGTGAACGTTATGAGACAATGAAACGGGCTGCACAAAAGGAATTCGCAGAGAGAGGACAGAACATTAAGGATGTGTTTTGTGTTTTATTCTGGAGAGGATGTCAACGTTGTTTTTCAAGTAGCTAACAACATTGCCCTTCAAAAGGTGAGTATTTATTCTAATCGTTTACAGTTTTTTAATAGGCAAAAACACTTTTCCATTGACAGGACAAGTTGTCATGAACTTGACCTGTTTGTCTTTAAGATTGGTTGGTTTTTAGGTTGGCTAGTCGAAGATTCTTTGTTGTTTTTAACATGCCGCGTTTCGACGAAGCTCACTTCATACACTGGTTACGGCCCCGAAATAAACTGCAGGGTAATCTTGTCTGTTTTCACCGGTATTATGTCACGACATGAACTCCTCGCCTTGTAGAGCTCAGTGAAACCTGTTGTTTTCTGCTGTTCACTGTCCTTCAGACAAACACTGTAAAAGGATCAATGAATCCGCTAACGTAACGCATTGTTCTGGCCTATAATGTCAATCAACTGTAAATGACGCGCAGGCAAATCCTAATTGTGTGACATATTTTATTGACTAGGCCGTAGGCGATGTGGTATGCCAGTTTGGATATCCTGAGAGGTTTGATTTGCAAGACTCGAAATTAGATCAGATATGGACACATAATTCCAATATTCACACATTCTTATTTCCTATATGCGAGGGTATTGATTTCAGCACTGGACAGCTCTACACGTCAGCATCAACTTTGATATAGTTTAGCAAGTGCGTAGGCCTACCCTGCACCCTGCACAAGTATAATTTTAGTTTTTCATTGGCTATTCAAAGAATGGGATATCTCGTCATCCCATATTTTTTCATAGATATGGGAAGGGCATGTTTTTTTACACAATAATGTGCATTCATGATAGACGTGCAGATCGTGCATATTTGAACAAGATACTGTGTTCATAGAGCTCCCATCAAAGCCATTCAAAAAAGACGGACATAACTTTCCCCCCTTCCTATTACTTGCCTACAATAACGTCTGCCATAATCATGTATAACAATGCTTTATTCAGTGATGACGACGCCACAACGCCACCAATCACCGCTAAACCGGATCAAAAGTAACACCCCATCCTCTGATGTCATGATCTCTAAACCCCATGTTCTTTCTTCCCTTCATCCATCCATCCCTGACAAGCGGATGCCCTGCCCTGTGCTGTCACCTAAACTCTTCACTTTCTTTTTCCTTTCTTTCTCTCCTTTTAATGTCAACCTCAGATTAAAGAAGAACATTTAAGCCAGGTCGCTTGACTGCATCCACCTTTCATATCACAGTTTGGATTAGGAGATTACCACACACGCACATACAAACGCCAACGCCAACGCACATGCATACACACACACGAGTGCACACACACACGCACGCACGCACGCACGCACGCACACACACACACACACACACACACACACACACACACAGAGACACAGAGACACACACACAAACTTTCATCCATTCATATTAATTTCCCCTGGGATTAAGTGTTTCCGGATTCAAGGCATATCTGAGCTGTATATACATATTGACAATTTCAGGCCCTAAATGTATTGTGTGTGTAGAGTTCTGTTGTGGAGTAGGTTATGGTGTGGAGTAGGTTATGGTCGGGGTGCTCAGTTGGTAGAGCATGGCACTTGCAACGCCAGGGTTGTGGATTCTATTCCCACGGTGGACCAGTATGAAAATGTATGTATTCACTAGTGTAAATCACTCTGGATGAGAGCGTCTGCCAAAATGTAAATGTGCTGAAATATCTGGGTGTTTGTCTCTGTTCTGTGTGATTCAGTTTTACCCACATTAAAGTGGATCAGTCCTGTATGTGACTCAGTCACTCAGGAGAGCACTTACACCTCTGGTGTCTCTACCCTATCGCTTCACCTCGGCGGCGGTGCCTCGTGCTAAATCATCCCCGCTCGACACGGAAAATCAGAGCGTCGAGGAGGGGAAAGAGGTTCCTATGGAAACGGCTAATAACTATCATCAACATTTAATTACTCCTGCTCTCCCTCAGGGACTAGTGGTTCCTGACTGTCTCTGGCGGCGTCCTAAGTGACACCCTATTCCCTATACAGTGCACTACTTTTGACCAGAGCCATATGAGATGTGTTCAAAAGTAGTGCACTATGTAGAGAATAGGGTGCCATTTTCTTCCTACTCTCTATATACAGTACCAGTCAAAAGTTTGGACACACCTTCTCATTCAAGGGTGTTTCTTTATTTTGAACTATTTTCAACATTGTAGCATAATAGTGAAGACATCAAAACTATGAAATGACACATATGGAATCATGTAGTAACCAAAAAAAGTGTTAAACAAATCAAAATATATTTTATATTTGAGATTCTTCAAAGTAGCCACCCTTTGCCTTGATGACAGCTTTGCACACTTGGCATTCTCTCAACCAGCTTCATGAGGTAGTCACCTGGAATATGTTTCCATTAACAGGTGTGCCTGGTTAAAAGTTCATTTATGGAATTTTCTTAATGTGTTTGAGCCAATCAGTTGTGTTGTGACAAGGTAGGGGTGGTATACAGAAGATTGCCCTATTTGGTAAAATACCAAGTCCATATTATGGCAAGAACGGCTCAAATAAGCAAAGAGATATGAAAATCCATGATTAGTTTAAGACATGAAGATCAGTCAATCCGGAAAATTTCAAGAACTTTTAAAGTTTCTTCGAGTGCAGTCGCAAAAACCATCAAGCGCTATGATGAAACTGGCTCTCATGAGAAACGCCACAGGAAAGGAAGACCCAGAGTTACCTCTGCTGCAGAGGATAAATTCATTAGAGTTACCAGCCTCAGAAATTGCAGCCCAAATTAATGCTTCACAGAGTTCAAGTAACACACATCTCAACATCAACTGTTCAGAGGAGACTGCTTGAATCAGGCCTTCATGGTCGAACTGCTGCAAAGAAACCACTACTAAAGGACACCAATAAGAAAAAGAGACTTGCTTGGACCAAGAAACACGAGCAATGGACATTAGACCAGTGGAAATCTGTCCTTTAGTCCGATGAGTCCAAATTTGAGATTTTTGGTTCCAACCGCCGTATCTTTGTGAGACACATAGTAAGTAGGTGAGTGGATGATCTCCGCATGTGTGGTTCCCACCGTGGAGCATGGAGGAGTAGGTGTGATGGTGTGGGGGTATTTTGCCGGTGACACTGTCAGTGATTTATTTAGAATTCAAGACACACTTAACCAGCATGGCTACCACAGAATTCTGCAGTGATACGCCATCCCATCTGGTTTGCGCTTAGCGGGACAATCTTTTTTTTTTTACAGGACAAGGACCCAACACACATCCAGGTTGTGTAAGGGCTATTTGACTAAGAATGAGAGTGATGGAGTGCTGCATCAGATGACCTGGCCTCCACAATCACCCGACCTCAACCCAATTGAGATGGTTTGGGATGAGTTGGACCACAGAGTGAAGGAAAAGCAGCCAACAAGTGCTCAGCATATGTGGGAACTCCTTCAAGACTGTTGGAAAATCATTCCAGGTGAAGCTGGTTGAGAGAATGCCAAGTGTGCAAAGGTGTCATCAATGCAAAGGGTGTCTACTTTGAAGAATATATATAAAATATATTTTGATTTGTTAAACACTTTTTTGGTCACAACATGATTCCATATGTGTTATTTCATAGTTTTGATGTCTTCACTATTATTCTACAATGTAGAAAATAGTAAAAATAAAGAAAAACCCTTGAATGAGTAGGTGTGTCCAAACCTTTGACTGGTACTGTATATTGTACAAAATGTTCTAGATCTGTAGTACATCTAAATGTCTTGGAAGCCTCTGATGCTGAAGATGCTGATATGGTTAACAGTATGGATACATTCTGAGTTTCACGTCTCAATGGGAATCAGGTTGACCGGAAAATAACAGTTTCCTCAGTCTGTGGCGATGGATTCATTATGATCTGGCATTATCCCATAGACTCAAACTGAGAAACTCAAGCTGTCACAGTGTTCCATTCATATACATTATTCTTCTCCTCCAACCTAACTCAGATACACATTCTTGTCCAATCAAACTCCCAGGATCCTCGGGAAGTGGTATGGAAAGACCTGATACGTGTGACCCTGGTTAAACACTCCTTAAGACACAGTCTCTCTCTCTCTCAGCCCCTTTGGTCCAGCTGCTACAGTGGTTGGTATGTAACAATGCTAACGTAATCTATCCCAGCCTCTTACTGAGGATTTAAGTTGGGAAGGATCCTGGATCCTCAATCCGGCCAATAAGCACACGGCAGGAGCAACATCTGTCCATCTGCTGTGTGTGTATTTGAGAGGGAAGAAAATGTCCATAGACTGTCACGCAAAGGTAAAAAACAATCCTGCTAAATCCTGTCAGTCTGTGGACAGTGTGTGTGCGCGTGTGTATGTGTGTGCACTCACGCTCAAGTCTGTGTGTTTTAATAAATCCGTGCTGACGTGTGTCGACGTGTCAGTTTCGTTGACCCAACAGTGATGTCACAGCGCCTTAGTGAGCTACTGCAGTTGGACATGTATTTTTCTACACATAGCTAACTCCACACCTCACTTCAAACCATCCAGTGCTGCTGTTCTATAGCGTGCAGCTACAAACCTGTTACGGCTGTTATGCAACGTTTTCCCTTGGTCGCCCTGATAGTCTAGCGATCACATAATGGGTTCTAGCTCTAACCCACTACGTCACACGGCCTCTAACCCTGTCATCAAGCCAAACACCAGATCAATTGTTCCCTTAACAGTAGTTCAGCACAGATTCCCCTCTCTTTCAGACCTTTGGCCCCTCCTATGTCTGTTAGTGTGTTCCACCCCATGCTGACATAAAGGGGCCTCGGGCGACCGGCTACGAGGGACTCAATCTATAACCATCATGATGAATATTTGTCTGTTTTTCTTCACGCATGAAGAGAGTTGACTATCTCCCACCCTCGTCCTGCATGACATGTGTAGATGTAGGAATACTGTGCATTGGGTGCTGTGATTCTGAATGACCTTAAAAATTCATACTGTTCTCTGATTTGCTGTCATTCCAGGAAATGCATCAGAAGGAGGCAACGCTGATATCTCCAAGGGGTCCTTAGACCTGAGGCTGTTGTCCTCCTGCCCCTCTGCCCACAGCCTCCTACCAAGCTGGTCTCTTTTAATGGTTGGCACTGGCCACCGCGGCCCTGATTACTGCCCACACAGACACATCCTGATGATCACTGGTGCCATGGGAGCGGTGCGAGTCAACAGGTAGGACTGGGGAATAGGACAATCAGCTCCTTTTCTCAGCCTTTTCCTGTCTCTAAAAGCATGTCCTTGTTGTCTATTCTTGGACTATAAAACACAGCAAAATCACGTTTTTGACTGCACTGGGCCTTTAATCATGTCTCCTTCACCCTCCTCTCTAAACTCACGTATTTTGTTTGGGTTTTTGTTTCACATCAGATACAGCATCGTAGCCACCGATGAAGACCACTTCAAGATCTCCACCCTGGGCCTCCACAATGGCCATGGTCCCCTGATGCACCACAATATGACTGGGAGGGGTATGGGGGGCGGAGGAGGTGGTGGTGGTGGAGGAGGAGGAGGGTCAGAAGGAGGAGGAGGCGGCAGCTCGTTAGCCCTGCGAGCAACAGAGCCTGTCCACAACGGCCGCCAGATCTCCACGACGGGGCCCAACCATGTCCGGAGCCGCTTCGTGAAGAAGAACGGCCAGTGCAACGTGGTTTTCCACAACATGGAAGACAAGACGAAACACTACCTGGCCGACATATTTACCACCTGCGTGGACATCCGCTGGCGTTACATGCTGCTCCTCTTCACCTCTACCTTCCTGCTCTCCTGGTTCCTCTTCGGGGTGGTCTTCTGGGGAGTGGCCCTGGCCCATGGGGACTTCGACCTTCGACCCGGCCTGGGAGAGGGGCCTCTGGCCAGCTTGGAGGGAGGAGGGGTGGAGTGGAAGCCCTGCATCCTACACGTCCAAGGCTTCGTAGGGGCGTTTCTCTTCTCCATAGAGACCCAGACCACCATTGGGTATGGGTTCCGCTGCGTCACCGAGGAATGTCCGGCAGCGGTGGCTACGGTGGTGGTCCAGTCCATTGTGGGCTGTATCATCGACTCCTTCATGATCGGAACCATCATGGCCAAGATGGTTCGACCTAAGAAGCGGGCGCAGACCTTGCTGTTCTCGCACCACGCGGTAATCTCCATGCGGGACGGGAAGCTGTGCCTGATGTTTCGCCTGGGGAACATGAGGAAAAGCCACATCGTGGAGGCTCACGTCCGGGCGCAGCTCATCCGGCCGCACGTCACCGCCGAAGGCGAGTACCTCCCCATGGAGCAGACGGACATCGACGTGGGCTACGATGAGGGCCTGGACCGCCTCTTCCTGGTGTCTCCGCTGGTCGTGGTCCACGAGATCAACGAGAACAGCCCGCTGTACTGCATGAGCAGCGCCGACCTGACGACGGAGGACTTTGAGATCGTGGTGATACTGGAGGGGATGGTGGAGGCCACGGCCATGACCACCCAGGCCCGCTCCTCATACCTGGCCAGGGAGATCCTGTGGGGCCACCGCTTCGAGCCCGTGGTCTTCGAGAAGGAGCACCGCTACCAGGTAGATTACTCCCGCTTCCACAAGACCTACGAGGTGCCAGCTACTCCGCACTGCAGCGCCAGGGAGCTCCGGGAGATGACGGGCCGCTCCCGCTCCCCCTCGTCTGCCTCCGGCTCTAGTTCTACCCGGTCAGTGTCCCCTCTTGGTCCCAAGTCCTCTGGCCTCCACCTCTTGCCTCCACACTCCCCCAGCGCCTTCTGCTACGAGAACGAGGTGGCCCTGTGCTGCGGGGAAGAGGAGGGGGAGGAGGTAGGGGAGATGGGTGTGATGCTGGGGGGGAGGGACGACGGGGAGGGGGAGGAGAGGGACGTACAACTAGACATCTTCCAGGAGAGATTTCAGGACCAGGTAGCGGTGGACATGAACATGCTGTGTGTGCTGGACATGGACAATCAGATTGACAGGTTGCAGCCGGCTATAGCTCTTGATGCGCTGGGCTTCAGGAGGGAATCAGGAGTGTAGTGACGGATTCATACTTTAAAGTCAAACTGAGACAAGACAATCCTGCGCTGGTCTGGTTACGCATCCACTATAGTTGCTGGAACTGTGCTAGAAAGGATATTGTGAGAGGGAAATGTCCAAGCCAGCCAGGGCCATAGCTACACATGAGGACACTGAGGTCCAGACCTAGTTATTATTTTTTTTAAATAAAAAAATATGTATTTTTGGGGAATTCATTCGGGGTCTCAACTTACTGTTGAGATTTGGAATTGTAGAATACACAAGGTGCGATTTTGAAACTTGGGTGCCCCAGTTTTCCTCTGTCACTCACTGACAGTCACTCAAATAGCCCATGTCATTAAAAAATAATTAAAAAATAGGTGAATTAGTCTAGTTAGTCTAGACTAAACTTGTAGTAATCATGACCAAATTACTGACTGGGCACATAGGGCACATGCCCAGGGGCCCTGATCTCCAGGGGGCCCCCATTGATTTAGTTAGTCGCTCTCACTCAGATATCATATTAACCATAAGTCATGTCAAAATGTGTAGAATTGCAGGAACATTTCAGAACGTTTTAATGCTTTACCATTTGTTAATAAAATACTTTCTGCTAACAGATCCCTCAGTACCTAATAAATTATAGTTTTTAATCCTGGTGCTGAGTTAATGTGTAGCGGCTAATTGTGTAGCTAGGCTATGCGTTTGTAGATCGACTGAGGTGAATGAAGCTTCAGAAACCATAGTGATAATGGCTTAGGTCATGTTTTTTTGCTCTTCTCCAAATAGCATTTTAGAGTTTTTTAATTGTATAGAAATACAGTAAAATGTCCTCACTAACAGTCAGACCCTGGCTACAGCCCTGAAGCCAGCACATTGTGGTTTGGGTCGGCCCTGTAGTGTGGATCAGTCATAGAAGACTCTCATGTCTAGTGTCCCGAATGAACTATGTGTCCTTGGTACAGTCCCTCTGCTCTTTGTGTATCCAACCAAAGTCCTCAGAGAGAGAAGGAAAGAATCCTGCAGCACAACGACAAAGGAAGGTTGAATGACCTTATAATTCTCTTGAGTTTCTTTTTGTTTTTAAACATAGTTGTGTTCAGTACATGAGTCTAAAGTTGCATTTTATAACGCAAGACTTAAATGCATTCTTATTCTATTCAATATTCAGTTGTATATATTCTCTGGAATAATGTTCTTTATGAAGTAACTTTTGGTTCCATTCAACTAAATCTTGGTACAGTTTTTTTCATTTACAGATAGTTGTCATGAGTCATTAATGCTTTCAAAACCACACATTAAGTCGATGTGGTATTAAAAAAGTATTTTCTGTTTGTAAATATATCATTTTTCATGCTTAGAAACTAGGGCCGGGATGATACCAATATCACGATACTTGGAAACAAAGCATGAAACGAAGCATGAAGCGGATTTAAGTTCTTCAGGAAAACATCCGTAATGTTGCAAACAAACATCATTATGTTGTCATTCAGAGTCACATTGATTTGTTTTCCAAGCTATAGCCCCCAATAATTTACATACATTTTTTAAGAACCAAAGAGTTTGGTCTGCTTTGTGTTTCCAATGAATATTGCGATACTGGTAACATCACAGACCTATTAGAAACCATGGTAATTTTGTCTTCCTGCTTAAGGTATATTACTGTTAATGTTTGATACATGAGCTATGTATTCCAAAATTAGAAAATATTTTATGATGGAAAAACAATGAATCTGAACAGAAACTGAGTTGGAAATAACATGTATTGTCCAGATAAAGAATAACGAGCACTTTATTCTGTATTTTATCAAAAGGAATATCTAAAAAAAAAAAAATGAAATATTTTAATTGCTGTTTTGTATGAATTAATAAATGTCTAGTAATAATAATAATAAACAAGCAGCAGTAGCTGTTCTGGTTGACACACTCTGCTCTGTTCTCACACGATTTTTTCCCATCAGTCCCAAAGGTCAAAGGTCAAACTGACCCCATGTTGATGTCCACCTGTTTCTGACTGCTCATTGGTTGGCCTGGTTTGGGGAAGTGTGTGTGTGATGTGAAGGCAGGGGGTTGTTGTTCTCTAGCTCAGTGACTCAGAGGTAATCCCATACACACACCTGTCTTCCTCACGATTCTCTCTTTCTAAACCAAAACTGGGGTATTACCCCAAATCTGTGTCGTACTCAAATAGCTCAGTACAGAGAGTTTTTATTTGGCAGGTTGTCTTTTAAAACATCCCAGAGAGTGAGGGAGAGCGGGGTAGATAGAAATAGAAATAGATACAGACTGGAGAAGGACATACTAGGCCGAGGGGCAGTGGGGAGGGAGAGATAGAGAGAGAGGGGTAGAGAGAGGGGAGAGGAGAGGAGAGAGAAAGAGGGAGAGTAGAGGAGAGGAGGAACAGCTTGCTAAACACAACACACTCGTTTACTGTACCTACCTTCACCACGAGGGGGCAGTAAAGACTGCTCCACCACAACAGACCAATGGAAGAGAGAGTATGGTATACCAGCTCCCTCATGTGGTAAATTATCAGTCAAACATAACTATTTTTTTTTAAAGACGACTAGTCACCAAACCTTTATTTTCTGAAGTGCTAAGGCCCACCTGAACCCTTTATTTTCTGTATATGACGAATTTCATTCCAAAACAATATCCATTTTCAGAAATGTTAGTAAATCAACTTTTATTATTTAAAGAAATTATGAGAGTTTGGTGTGTTTTTTCCCTGTCTAATCATGTCATGGGGCTGTTCGATGACAGACATGTATTTGTTTAAAATCTATCACTTGATGGTTTCGTTTCAGAGAGACCAAATGCTATATATCCGCCACATTCTCAGAGAAATAAGTAGTACTGCTAGGTTTTACACAGTCAAATGGAACAAATAACTACATTTTTGTATAGAGAGCAGTACAAATGATACATTTATGAAATCAATGTTTAAATAAAAAATGTAATAAAAATGCAATACAGTAATAGGAGATCTGTATGTAAAACATTTGACATTTTAGTCATTTAGCAGATGCTCTTATCCAGACGACTTACAGTAAGTGCATTCATTATAAGATAGCTCGGTGAGACAACCACATATCACAGTCAAATATACAGGATAGGAACATTCAAGCTAAACAATGGATTTGCGTATAGCATTTTGACATCCCACACATCAAACCCATAAGCAATCACTGATTAAAAAACACAAATGTGAAATTTAATGTATATAATGTTTTGGAAAAAAACTCTTCATTTAATCTCTTGATGTGGTGAGGTACCTATAAGCAAAAGCTATAACTTTTTCAACTCTATTTTCAAGAGCAAAAACAAACAATTCTTCTCCACATCTTCAGCAGTCGGTGTTGCTGAGCTCTGACAGGGGAAACTCCAGTAATGTCATATGTCTCCCCAACATCTTCCTCTCCTGTAATCAAATCATTCCCATCTTTAATTGTATTAAATGTGTTCTCCTGCTCTAACAAGCCACTTCCCCATCTCTATCGCTATCTCTCTCTCCTTCTCATCCTTCCATCATTCTCTCCTTCCTCTACTACTGTCAGTTCAAACGAGCCGTTTCCCCATCTCATACGCTATCTCTCTGTCGTCCCTCCCTCCCTCCCTCTCTACTGATGTCGGTTAATTAGCCACTGTGTCACACCCCCTTGTCATCAACATCCATAAAAACGACCAGCTGGGTGACCTTTGGTGACCTTTCTCCAGACTCCGTCAGTCATAATGGCTGACTAGAGGATCTAGGATCTGGGCTGTCTGGCAGGGGCTGCTTTAATGTTTTGTAGACCTCCTCCTGCTGCTGTTGGTTTCTGCCCTGAGGTTGTGAGGGGCTGTGTGGGGCAGTGGGCCTAGTGTTAGGGAATAGGGGCTAGTGTGTGTGCTCAGTAGGGGACAGTATTGGAGACTAAGTGGTGGAGGGTTGGGGGTCTTGGGGCCCATAATGACCTGTTGTGTGTTGTGGAGCTGTGAACCATTCGTTGGAGGACAGAGAGGCATTGTGTTACACTGGGCTGCCCACGCTGGCTACACCACTGAGAACCACCACAGGCTGTGTGTGTGGGGGGGATGGGGGATGGGGGTAAGTGTGTGTGTGTGTGTGTGTGTGTGTGTGTGTGTGTGTGTGTGTGTGTGTGTGTGTGTGTGTGTGTGTGTGTGTGTGTGTGTGTGTGTGTGTGTGTGTGTGTGTGTGTGTGTGTGTGTGTGTGTGTGTGTGTGTGTGTGTGCTTTTGTTTCTGTCTGCCTGTCCGTAAGTCCGTCTGTCTGTCTATTTGAGGCTCTGAGATCAGGTGAGGTGTCTAGCCTGTGAGGAACACCTGTGGATATCACATGTATCAACGCGTGCTGCTGTAACCACATGCAGATCATCCGTTATTGTCTCGGTGCGTGAATATACAAGACTGTTAATGTTTGCTGAGAAAAACATTGACACCACGTATGAAGAATACTGAAAATCGCCCTATTTCTTTTTCCTTTCCTCTCTTTCTTCCCCCTTTCATGTCTTGCTCCTCTCCGCCAACAACAGAGTCTTTCATTCGGGCATCTCAGTGGCTGCCTCAGGCCCTCAGGCCCTCTGCTGTTCGCTCAGCTTAATTAAATGTTCTGAGAAAAACTCATGATTGGAAAGTGACTAGTCTCTTCTCTCCTCTCTCCTTTCTCATCCCTCAGGCCAATTTCCCATTGATTTTCCCATGCATCTTCCTTTTACCCCTCTGATCAGCATCAGAAAGACATTTTCCTGAGAAGTAAACTACGTTTTGCAAGTGAGTAGTCTGCTGGATGAAGCTCTTTCCCTCTGTATCCATAGCTATACAGCCAGGTCTCTTTTGGGAAGGAGGTCTTCTGAACTCAATAGGACTTCCTGGTTCAATTAAATGTTACAGAAAAAGTGCATCTGCACCAACACCTTGTGGTTAGAACGTCTGCCATGAGATTGGAAGGTTGGGAGTTCGATCGCCGGCCCGAGTCATACCAAAGGCTGTAAAAAATGGGACCCGATACGTCTCTGCTTGCCACTCAGCATTAAGGAGATGGATTGGGGGTAAGTCCCTGCGATAGACCAGCGTCCTGTCCAGGGGGTGTACTGGCACATCAAGCTGCCTCACGCTACAGAAACAGGGGATCAGCTCCTGCTCCTATGAGCCGTTCTGGCTCTCACAAGCAAGTCTACTTACTATGATCTATATAGACAACATAACTACGTATGCGTTGAACTCCTTTGCTCAATAACACAGGAATCCACAGCAGTCCTGGGCAACCATACAGGTGCCCCCCTCCACCCAAAACCACATGACACCCAAACTCAGCACTGTCTGAATGAGAGGGGGGAAGGTAGGGGGAGGCCTGGGGCTAAAAGTGGTGCTGTCTGCAGCCTCTCATACCACCACTGCTATAAGCCCTAATTGGTTAATTGGATCACTGCTGATTGAGGGAGACCTCAGAGGTTATTATTATGGGAGGCTGGGATAGTAACCTGGGGTTACCCTTATTATACACTACATGACCAAAAGTATGTGGACACCTGCTCGTCGAACATCTCATTCCAAAATCATGGGCATTAATATGGGGTTGGTCCTCCGTTTGCTGCTGTAACAGAAACCACTCTTCTGGGAAGGATTTACACCAGATGTTGGAACATTGCTGCGGGGTCTTGCTTCCATTCAGCCAATGGACCATTATTCCACCTCCAAACTTTACAGTTGGCACTACGTATTGGGGCAGGTAACGTTCTCGTGGCATCCGCCTAAACCCTGATTCGTCCGTCGGACTGCCAGATGGTGAAGCATGATTCCTCATTCCAGAGAACGCGTTTCCACTAGTCGAGAACCCAATGGCGGAAAACTTTACACCACTCCAGCCGACGTTTAGCATTGCACATGGTGCTCTTAGGCTTGTGTGCGGCTGCTCGGCCATGGAAACATATTTCATGAAGCTCCCGACGAATAGTTCTTGTGCTGACATTGCTTCCAGAGGCAGTTAGGAACTTGAGTGTGTTGCAACAGAGGACAGACAATTTTTACACGCTACACGCTTCACCTCTCAGTGGTCCCGTTCTGTGAGCTTGTGTGGCCTACCACCTCACGGCTGAGCCGTTGTTGCTCCTAGACATTTCCACTTCACAATAACAGCACTTACAGTTGACCGGGGCAGCTCTAGCAGGTCAGAAATATGACAAACTGACTTGTTGGAAAGGTGGCATCATCACTGAACTCTACAGTAAGGCCATTCTACGGCCAAGTTTTCTATGGAGTCTATGGAGATGGCATGGCTGTGTGCTCGATTTTATACATCTGTCAGCAATAGCCGAATCCACTCATTTGAAGGGGTGTCCACATACTTTTGTATATATAGTGTAGTTTACTTAATATGTAATACATTTTTCTATTTGAGAAAAATCTTCACATTTTTCGTAAATATTTGACTTATCTATTCATTGTGTATTTGAATAGGGACAGAAAGAAAAACATAGGTTTCTTTATCTATGGTGACATTATGACAAAAGGGGCAATCTGCAGTTGTTCGTCCATTTTTGGACATAAATTAAGGATATGTACCCATTGATTCGTGGAGAATATAACTTAGAAATGCCTCAGGAGCTTAGTTCAACTGTCTTACTCCATCAGAACCCAAAATATAAGCTTGTTTTACTCCAATAAAAATATACATATATATATTTAACCTTTATTTAACCAGGTAGGTCAGTTGAGAAGAAGTTCTCATTTACAACTACGACCTGGCCAAGATAAAGCAAAGCAGTGCGACACAAACAACACAGAGTTACACATGGGATAAACAAACGTACAGTCAATAACACAATACAAAAATCTATATACGGTGTGTGAAAATGTAGTAATGGAGGTAAGGCAATAAATAGGCCATAGTGGCGAAATAATTACAATTTAGCAATTAAAAACTGGAGTGATACATGTGCAGAAGATGAATGTGCAAGTAGAGATACTGGGGTGCAAAGGAGCAACAACAAAAAAATAACAATATGGGGATGAGGTAGTTGGGTAGGCTATTTACACATGGGCTGTGTACAGGTGCAATGATCAATAAGCTGCTCTGACAGCTGATGCTTAAAGTTAGTGAGGGAGATATTAGACTCCAGCTTCAGTGATTTATGTAATTTGTTTCAGTCACTGGCAGCAGAGAACTGGAAGGAACGGCGGCCAAAGGAGGAGTTGACTTTGGGGATAACCAGTGAAATATACCTGCTGGAGCACGTGCTACGGGTGGGTTCTGCTATGGTGACCAGTGAGCTGAGATAAGGTGGGGCTTTACCTAGCAAAGACTTATAGATGACCTGGAGACAGTGGGTTTAGTGACGAATATGAAGCGAGGGCCAGCCAACGAGAGCATACAGGTCACAGTGGGGCTTTGGTGACAAAACGGATGGCCTGTGATAGACTGCATCCAATTTACTGAGTAGAGTGTTGGAGGCTATTTTGTAAATTACATCGCCGAAGTCAAGGATTGGTAGGGTAGTCAGTTTTACGAGGGTATGTTTGGCAGCATGAGTGAAGGATGCTTTGTTGCAAAATAGGAAGCCAATTCTAGATTTCATTTTGGATTAGAGATGCTTAATGTGAGTCTGGAAGGAGAGTTTACAGTTGAACCAGACACTTAGGTATTTGTAGTTGTCTACATAGTCTAAGTCAGAGCCGTCCAGAGTAGTGATGCTAGACGGGCGGGCAGGTTTTGGGCAGCTATCGGTTGAAGAGCATGCATTTAGTTTTACTTGCATTTAAGAACAGTTGGAGGCCACGGAAGGTGTTTTGTACGGCATTGAAGCTCGTCTGGAGGTTAGTTAACACAGTGTCCAAAGAAGGGCCACAAGTATACAGAATGGTGTCGTCTGTGTAGAGGTGGATCAGAGAATCACCAGCAGCAAGAGTGACATCATTGATGTATACAGAGAAAAGAGTCGACCCAAAAAATTGAACCCTGTGGCACCCCCATAGAGACTGCCAGAGGTCTGGACAGCAGGCCCTCCGATTTGATACACTGAACTCTATCTGAGAAGTAGTTGGTGAACCAGGCGAGACAGTCATTTGAGAAACCAAGGCTGTTGAGTCTGCCAATAAGAATGCGGGGATTGACAGAGTCGAAAGCCTTGGCCAGGTTGATGAAGATGGCCTCACAGTATTGTCTTTTATCAATGGCGGTTATGATATCGTTTAGGACCTTGAGCGTGGCTGAGGTGCACCCATGACCAGCTCGGAAACCAGATTGCATAGCGGAGAAGGTACGGTGAAATTTGAAATGCTCGGTAATCTGTTTGTTAACTTGGCTTTCGAAGACTTTAGAAAGGCAGGGTAGGATAGATATAGGTCTGTAACAGTTTGGATCTAGAGTGTCACCCCCTTTGAAGAGGGGGATGACCGCGGCAGCTTTCCAATCTTTGGGGATTTCAGACGATACGAAAGAGAGGTTGAACAGGCTAGTAATATGGGGTTGTAACAATTGCGGCGGACAATTTTAGAAAGAGAGGGTCCAGATTGTCTAGCCCGGCTGATTTGTAGGGGTCCAGATTTTGCAGCTCTTTCAGAACATCAGTTATCTGGATTTGGGTGAAGGAGAAATGGGGGAGGCTTGGGCAAGTTGCTGTGGGGGGTGCAAAGCTGTTGACCGGGGTGGGGGTAGCCAGGTGGAAAGCATGGCCAGCCTTAGAAAAATGCTTATTGAAATTCTCGATTATCGGAGATTTATCAGTTGTGAAAGTGTTTCCTAGCTTCAGTGCAGTGGGCAGCTGGAAGGAGGTGCTCTTTTTCTCCATGGACTTTACAGTGTCCCAGAACTTTTTGGAGTTTGTGCTGCAGGATGCAAATTTCTGTTTGAAAAAGCTAGCCTTTGCTTTCCTAACTGCCTGTGTATATTGGTTCCTAACTTCCCTGAAAAGTTGCATATCGCGGGGGCTATTCGATGCGAATGCAGTACGCCACAGGATGTTTTTGTGCTGGTCAAGGGCAGTCAAGTCTGGAGTGAACCAAGGGCTATATCTGTTCTTAGTTCTAAAAATTTTTGAATGGGGCATGCTTATATAAGATGGTGAGGAAAGAACTTTTAAAGAATAACCAGGCATCCTGTACTGATGGAATGAGGTTTTGTTTGTAAACAAAGGAAATGTGCCTGAAAACATGGTTAAAACTATAATTTTGATATTGTGGATGGTCAGTCCTTGCATCCATACCAGTGTCTATGAATTTGAGAGTGGTTACATTTCTCCAGCCCCATCCCTCAGCTTTTTACTGAAAGCGAGATCGCTTTGTTATTATTTCAGTTGCTGATTGCTGCTTTAAGTGCTCAGACTACAGTATTATGACAACACATGAAACCCAGTTCCTTCCTTGTTGGTAATTGGGATATATTTGATTATTAATCATTTCAGATGTAGCAGCACTGAGAGATACATTGTAAGAATGGCTAAGCTAAATAAATAGTCAACATCCTACACGTCTGTGTGACAAGATGCCATGACTAGCCCGGTGCTGACACTATGACTGAGGGGCCACTGCCAGCCAGTCACAGACGCCATTGTCCACATTATTTTTTCACATTATTTTAATACCATAATTTTCAACCTCCTGCTAATGACTCAGTCCCATAATTCCCTCTCTCTCTCTAGTTGTCTCACTCTACCCATCTCTCCCCATCTCGCTCTCTAGTGGTCTCACTCTACCCATCTCTCCCCATCTCTCTCTCTTCTTTCTCTCGTTCTTTCGTTCTCTCATTTTCTTGATATCTTGTTTTCTAGTTCCATCTCACCATCTCTCTCTCTGTCTCTCTCCATCCCTCCATCACAATTGAGGTAACTCGGGCCAGTGTAGATACGGACCCAGGGGCGAACAATAGGCCATTCATGATGCCTTGCAAATGCAATGATGATCCTGCTCTCTCTAAACCCCCCCGCCCCAACCTCCACCAGCCTCCACAGCTGCACAGGAATGCGGTCCAAAAAGTCCCCCCCCCCCCCCCCCCAAACTTCCACCCTCACCACTATCGCAACCAAAGCCAACCTCAACCCCCTTCCCAAATAAAAAGAGAGAGGGCAAGAAATGGGCAATTCTGCAGATGGAACACAAAGAGAGGATTCATGGCTTTAGTCACAGACACTCACGGGAAGAGAGGGGGACCCATTTAAGTGTTGCGCAGCTGCACTGATTCATTGCAAAAAATGGGTGAGGAGAGACAAAGGTCAGCAAGCAGCATAATTTTTTATTCATCCTTCTGGAATCTGCATGAGGCCGTGCACATTAAATCACTATATCGCTAAATCACTAAACCATGAATCACAGGGAGCCATGGCATCAGTATGATATGGCATCAGTATGGTCTGACAGTGGTCCTGGGTGGCTGAGTTGGTAGAGCATGGCACTTGCAGTGTCAGGATTGTAGGTTAGATTCCCAATGAAGGCCACTCATATGAAAATGTATGTACGTACTACTACTACTAGTCTCTTTACAAAAAGTGTCTGCTAAATGGCATAGACAGTGCATTTGGAAAGTAATCAGACCCCTTGACTTTTTCCACATTTTGTTACATTACAGCCTTATTCTAAAACGGATTAAAGAGTTTTTCTCCTCATCAATCTACACAAAATACCCCATAATGACAAAAGTTTTTAGAAATTTTTGCATATTTTTGAAAACCTAAAAACTGAAATATTACATTTACATAAGTATTCAGAGCCTTTAGTCAGTACTTTGTTCAAGCACCTTTGGCAGCGATTACAGCCTTGGGTCTTCTTGGGTATGACGCTACAAGCTTGGCACACATGTATTTGGGGAGTTTCTCCCATTCTTCTCTGCAGATCCTCTCAAGCTCTGTCAGGTTGGATGGGGAGCGTTGCTACACAGCTATTTTCAGGTCTATTCGATGTTCGATCGGGTTCAAGTATGGGCTCTGGCTGGGCCACTCAACGACATTCAGAGACTTGTGCCGAAGCCACTCCTGCATTGTCTTGGCTGTGTGCTTAGGGTCGTTGTCCTGTTGGAAGGTGAACCTTCACCCCAATCTGAGGTCCTGAGCACTCTGAAGCGGGTTTTCATCAAGGATGTCTCTGTACTTTGCTCCGTTCATCTTTCCCTCAATCCTGACTAGTCTCCCATTCCCTGCCACTGAAAAACGTCCCCACAGCATGATGCTGCCACCACCATGCTTCACCATAGCGATGGTGCCAGGTTTCCTCAAGACATGACGCTTGGCATTCTGGCCAAAGAGCTCAATCTTGGTTTAATCCAACTAGAGAATCTTGCTTCTCATGGTCTGAGAGTCTTTAGGTGCCTTTGGAAACTCCAAGTGGGCTGTCATGTGCCTTTTACTGAAGAACGGCTTCCGTCTGGCCACTCTACCATAAAGTCCTGATTGGTGGAGTGCTGCAGAGATGGTTGTCAGATCGGTGCCTCGACACAATCCTGTCTCGGAGCTCTACGGACAATTCCTTTGACCTCATGGCTTGTTTTTTGCGCTGACATACATTGTCAACTGTGAGACCTTATATAGACAGGGGTGTGCCTTTCCAAATCATGTCCAATCAATTGAATTTACCACAGGTGGACTTCAATCAAGTTGTATAACTCTAAAGGATGATCAATGGAAACAGGATGCACCTGAGCTCAATTTCGAGTCTCATAGCAAAGTGTCTGAATACTTATGTAAATAAGGTATTTCTGTTTTTGTTTTTTATAAATGTGCCATAATTTCTAAAAACCTGTTTTCGCTTTGACAATATGGGGTATTGTGTGCAGATTGATGAGGGAAAAAAATAATTAGATCCATTTGAGAATAAGGTTGTAACATAACAAAATGTGGAAAAAGTCAAGGGGTCTGAATACTTTGCAAATGCACTGCATCTGGCATCAATAAGAACACTGTTTCAGTTAATCAGAGCATATTAATATCTGGACATGATCTACTAATAAAATATATCCTGTATGACGTGGTATAAAATACATCTGAATGTTAGTCCCAGGATATATCAAATCAAATCAAAGTGTATTTGACACGTGCGCCGAATACAACAGGTGTAGTAGACCTTACAGTGAAATGCTGAATACAACAGGTCTAGTAGACCTTACAGTGAAATGCTGAATACAACAGGTGTAGTAGACCTTACAGTGAAATGCTTACTTACAGGCTCTAACAGTGCAAAAAATGTATTAGGTGAACAATAGGTAAGTAAAGAAATAAAAACAACAGTAAAAAGACAGTGAAAAATAACAGTAGCGAGGCTATATACAGTAGTGAGGCTATATACAGTAGCGAGGCTATATAAAGTAGTGAGGCTTTATACAGTAGCGAGGCTATATACAGTAGTGAGGCTTTAACAGTAGCGAGGCTATATACAGTAGTGAGGCTTTAACAGTAGCGAGGCTATATACAGTAGTGAGGCTTTAACAGTAGCGAGGCTATATACAGTAGTGAGGCTTTAACAGTAGCGAGGCTATATACAGTAGTGAGGCTTTAACAGTAGCGAGGCTATATACAGTAGTGAGGCTTTAACAGTAGCGAGGCTATATACAGTAGTGAGGCTTTAACAGTAGCGAGGCTATATACAGTAGCGAGGCTATAACAGTAGCGAGGCTATATACAGTAGTGAGGCTTTAACAGTAGCGAGGCTATATACAGTAGTGAGGCTTTAACAGTAGCGAGGCTATATACAGTAGCGAGGCTATAACAGTAGCGAGGCTATAACAGTAGCGAGGCTATAACAGTAGCGAGGCTATATACAGTAGTGAGGCTTTAACAGTAGCGAGGCTATATACAGTAGCGAGGCTATATACAGTAGTGAGGCTATAACAGTAGCGAGGCTATATACAGTAGTGAGGCTATAACAGTAGCGAGGCTATATACAGGCACCGGATAGTCGGGCTAATTGAGGTAGTATGTACATGTAGATATGGTTAAAGTGACTATGCATATATGATGAACAGAGTAGCAGTAATGTAAAAGAGGGGTTGGCGGGTGGTGGGTGGAGGGACACAATGCAGATAGCACGGTTAGCCAATGTGCGGGGACACTGTTTGGTCGGGCCAATTGAGGTAGTATGTACATGAATGTATAGTTAAAGTGACTATGCATATATTATAAACAGAGAGTAGCAGCAGCGTAAAAGAGGGATGGGGGGGGGGGCACACAATGCAAATAGTCCGGGTAGCCATTTGATTACCTGTTCAGGAGTCTTATGGCTTGGGGGGTAAAAACTCTAATTACTAAGATGGTATCCAGGGCAGGCTGAGTGTCATAATGTAACTAGGAGTAAATATGTGAGCCATGGAGGGTAAAGGCTACACCTGAACCATGGAGACGTGGCCTGGGGCCTTCCATCCACATTCTCCATTTCCCAGCATGAATGATACGCCATTTTGTCACTCACATGGCCTGGTTGTTTATAGTGTTATGAAATTCTAATTTTAGAAGCGATGTTAATCAATTAGAACAAGTTGTTAAAAAGATGTAGAGATTTGGGTCAGAGTTGGAGAGGGTTGATTAGGTTTGAATTCCTGTTAGTTGCTTTGGATGTGGAATTTTTCCATGAGAATAGTTTCATTCCTGAATTGTCCTGAACCCTGATTGACGTCAAACCTGTTTACAGATGTTCTGGCCAATAGGTATTTGATGAAATGGTTTTGAACTACATATTTTTACCTGTTACTAACTGTAAAATTGAAGTGTCAACAAAACATGTCACAATTAATGGGGGAAAAACCCAAACAAGTATAAGCTAACTCTGCCTGTAAGTACAGAATATTTCCATCAATCAGGAAGCAATAGGTTGTCAAATACAACCATGCTAATATATGCAGTTCCTCCTTGTCAAATTATTTCTGGGCTTCTATTGAGTGCGTCATCATTCTGAACAAACAGCACCATTCACATCAGCCCTACGTGTCCATTGACATGGGAATGACTGTCCTCAATTATACACACGACAGTCGAACGCAGAATGTGACCCACTGCATGAATATGTTGACCGCTGTCCATGTTCCCTTGTTCTCTCTCTCTCTCTCTCTCTCTTTCTCTCTCGTCAGCTTTCAGGCATTTCCCAGTGAAACTATTCTATGGACTGAGGCCAACACAAAAGGGCAGCCATCTCTCTCTATTTCCTTCTCTCGTTCTTTCTTTTCTCCTCTATCATTTCACCATCAGCATGCTATTTTCCAGGACGCAAAACTGGATTCCCCTTTTTGAATCTTTCTCTGCCACGGCTATCATTTTAGAACATGACATCACAATGACATTCATAGTATGTAGCTGCAGGCTTATTGGTTCATTTGAGAGTAAGAGATTACATTTTGGGGGGATAGAGCCACAAACATGAACCTAAAATGGCTGCTGCTGCCCCATATCACCCCACATGCACCTGGGGAGTCAGACATAGTGAATCCTGTCCCCTTGAACCTGCTAGTCATGAGTTCCCCATCCCCTCTCTCTCTCCTGCCACAGCACCATACAGACTCTTGTGACAGCAACAGGAGCAGACACATTAGTGCAGCCGGTCACATGGCAGGTTAAAGCAGGGATGTATGTCTCACTGTGGTTAATAGATGGACATGTGAGTTCTATTTTCCACAGAGCTTTGTCAGCCCCTGGGGCCCATGGCCCTGGATGGGAGAGATGGGATCTGGATAGGAGAAAGATATGGACAATCTCTCTCTATGTTATATGAAAATATTACCTTTGTACCAAAATGTAAGTAATTCATTGTATTGATGAGCACATTCAGTCCCTTATCTTGTGTAAAGTGGAACAAACAAAAGATTGAGCAAAATGCATTTACAAACAATTCAAATGACTTTCTTTAAAATACACAGATTGACATCAGTATTTTGGCAAGAAGTCTTATATTTTGGCAAGAAGTCTTAGTAGTAGCCTATAGAATATGTCTGTTTCATAGTTGACTATAAACAGATAGAGATTAATTATATTTAGGCAATAAAGTTGCACTCAACTTTATTTTTCTAAAAGCCCCACTTTTTCCTCATAATTACTAGCTATTGAACTAATATATTTCAAAGATAATATTTAATCAAACGAATGTTAACTTATACATTCAAAAACGGATGATCTTTTAGATGTAAATAGCTTATAATAATCGACTGATTAGGCCTAAAAATAATAGATTGCACGTCTGTAATTCTTGAGAAAAAATCGAAAGCGAGATGAAAATCAAACGAAAGTTATTGGACCAGGACATCAAGTTCACTTTTTTGGTTGGCCTCCTTTTAAAGTTGTTTACAACTCGTATGCGCCTAGTTGTTCATTCATTTGATCTATCCTTCGTGCGTTTCTCCCACACTATCAAGACAATTGTTTTTAGTGCAATTTATACAATTTATAGACTATATATATATATGAATGCATTTCTCCACGATTAATGCTACGACAATGAATAACATATTATGAACATTCTGATTGAACTAACCCTATGATAGGCTTATGAGTAGCACAGAGAGTTTTGGTGCGTTATTTAACAGGAATTCTGAACAGAATGAAAGCATTTCTAGAAGACCTATAACATTTCTCGCCTATAACTGACTGAAGAAACTCTTCCGGCATAGCCTTGCTGCAGGATCCCAGTGTTATGAAAGTATATAATACAATTGCAGCTTTGCTAAATTGAGAAAATTGTAAAGCAGGTGCTTATTTCGTTAGTTAATGGTATATTGAGAATTTCTAGAATATCTAACGCTAATTTTGGCAACGGAAAAAAAATGAGGATTTCATGTGAATTAACAAAATAATGACAACTTCAATCACTGCTAATTAACAATTTACTTTTAATTTGGAGTCTCACTAAAAAAACAGTTTCGTTTTAAATAAATTCAAACATATTTTTACCTTCTAGTTACAATACATTTGGAATACTCTAAGTAAACATCTCGCATTCACATAAAAAAGGAATGCCATGCCCTGCATAAATTCACAGTGATTTTTATTTCACCTAATGCATAATATAACATAGCCTACAGCACAGTCACTCTGAATCACAAAATAAATATCACAATTAATTCCAACTTGCTCTTTGCCCGTCAGATTCCTTTGCTTGCTTATATAAATCAACATAAAATCAAACCTTTTGTCAGCATATGAGTGAGAGGCTTTTTCTTTAAACTCCTCTCTCTCATACACAAACAGAAGTAGTCACTCACATCAAGGCCAGGACAGGGCCTCAGTATCCCAGTGTAGTCAGAGGGGTGTATGTAGCCCCCATCCTGAATCCTGCACCCTCAACCAACCCCTCTCCGACGAACCCACCAAGACCAGCACCCAAAGGCCCAGACCCATGGTCTCGGTGGACATGAGAATAAAACAGATGGAGAAAGCTAGTCCAGCTAGTGCAGTCCTTGGATGTTGTGTTATGTGTGAGATGCTGTGTCTGTGTAGTAACACAGGGCCCAGAGACACACATCTCTTTCTTTTCTCTTATCATTTTTTCAAGATGCACAAAACTGCTTTTTGTTCCTCTCATTTTTTCATTTAGGAGTCTAATGGAATGGGGCTTGCAGGGCATCTGATCACATGGTTACAATTCACCTGAGATGACAACAAAGAGGCTAAAGAAGAGAGAGACGAGAGGGAGAAAGGGAGAGAGAGAGAAAACTGAGACACGGATTCAACATGAGAAGGAAAAGGGAAACACTGGCGGTTATTGTTGCAATCAGTGTGTGTGTGTGTGTGTGTGTGTGTGTGTGTGTGTGTGTGTGTGTGTGTGTGTGTGTGTGTGTGTGTGTGTGTGTGTGTGTGTGTGTGTAAATATCTGATATATTAATGACTACAAGTAAGTTACTTACAAGTTACATAGAATACAGACAGTTACAGTAACAATACATTCAATGCAGTAAACGTCATGAATGATTTGACCTCAACAGCACAACCTTACACACAGAACACTCTGGATCTTGACATGTATTTTAGACGCATATGTAATATTTTTAAGGGACGTCCAAGAGCAATTTGGAAGAGCAATATCGGAAGTGAGAAAAGTTACGTATTTCATAGAGTATAGGGGTGAAAGGTCACGTACATTGACCTCAGGATTGGGGCCATGAGGTCCTTATTGCTGGTCAACAATGTAGGGATGATGATTTTGGATCTAATTCAACTCCTCCAGCAACTCACTCTACCCTATATCACTTTTTGTCATATTTCAGTACTATATCAGCCACAGGCAGTACTGGAAATGTACCCAATTGTCATACTTGAGTAAAAGTAAAGAAACCTTCATAGAAAATTACTCAAAAGTGAAAGTCACCAGTAAAATAATACTGAGTAAAAGTCTAAAGGTATTTGGTTTTAAATATACCTAAGTATCAAAAGTCAAAGTAAAGGTATAAATCCTTTCATATTCCTTATATTAAGTTAACCAGACATCACGATGCTCTTGTTTTTTTTATTTCTGGATAGCCAGGGGAACACTCGAACAGTTCATTTACAAACGAATAATTTGTGTTTAGTGAGTCCTCCAGATCAGACGCATGTAGGGATGACCAGAGATGTTCTCTTGATAAGTGTGTGAATTGGACCATGTTACTGTCCTGCTAAGCATTCAAAATGTGACGAGTACTTTTGGGTGTCAGGGAAAATGTATGCAGTAAAAAGTACATTATTTTCTTTATAAATGTAGTAAAAGTAAAAGTTGTAAAAAATAGAAATAGTAAAGTACAGATACCCCAAAAAACATATTAAGTAGTACTTTAAATAATTTTTAGGCCCTAGACCGAATTCTTTCATTATTAATTTCCTGGGGTTAACGATGACCTAGGTATAAGTAACATATTCACTGCATCAAATAGGGCCTTATCAACTGTATAATGACGTTATAATGAATATAACGACGTTGTGTATTTTAATCCCTTGGAGATTTTTCGTGAAGTTTAGTGTACTTTGACCACAAATGTATTATCATGATTGTTTATTTATTCAATATAACATGTCAACACATCAAACAAAGCAGGCCTTATTTGGTTCCTAAATAGAGCCAGTGTAAAGTCACTTAAGCCACTCTGATGTAAAATCTCACCTCCTTTCATTGGAAATATTAGTGGTGACGGACGGACAGGCAATAACAGTAACCCCGTCGTCCAGTAAGAAAGCCGGAGAATATTAAATGACCAATAGGCGTCCAGCGTGTGCGCAAGAGGGTGGCGTCGACTCAGTGTTGGAATGCTGCCTCTCAGAATGTTTTCCACTTTCAATCACTTTTTTTTCTCCCGTTCCTTCTCACAACGGCGCTCTTTAAGCTCCGGTGCGCGATACAGAGCGGCCATTCATTGAAGGGCAAACCAAACGAGGGGGCAGGGAACAGGGCGAGCGTCACACTGGTGGACAGGGGAACGCACGAACTCCCGTGTTGAACGGGCGACCTCCTAAACTCTGCATTGGTAAGTTTTGTAACTTTATTTTCCATATGAACATAAAATAGACTTGTTTACGCTTTTGGGTGGAATTTCAGAAATATCCAAATCTTATTAGCTAAGAGGTTTTTTTAATTCCCAAGATGATGTTGGGCTGAATTTTACGGGTTTTTCTCAGCTTTAGTCTAAAAATAGGATTAAAACAGTAAAATACATATTCTCAAGATTATTTAAAGATAAATACTGAAACATTTAGGATGTTCGTTTTTAATATTCAGTTTTCTTCATGAACCTTGTTTATTTGGAAAATAGGCCATCTTGGGTGAAGCAACCCTTCCTATGATTAGTCTATAATGGCATATGGACTGATATAAAATGACAAGAACCGGTGGATTTGGTCTTCTTATTATGTAGCCTATAAACTGGTTCCAGTGGACATATATTAGCCTATATTTCCTTACATTTTGTGGCCTAACATAACTGTAAACAAGAAAACATTGTATGGATGCCTTTCTGTTCGTCTCAGAGCTAACGGCCTTTTCTAGGCCTACCATTGTAATGAAAATATCCACTGGGAATAGACGTTGAATTGACGTCAGAGTTGGGGTCTGACCTCATTGCCCAGTGTAAAATGTGTTAATCGCCTAATTTTGTTCTATTCTATGTTATTAATTTCAGGCGACATCGGTGGAAGTGAATGGGAAGTGCAAAGGACAGGATTTGGGTACATTCGATTACGCACAAGTAGGCTATGGGTTTACGCGTGGCATTTAGGAATAATTCCATATAAAGGAGCGAGTCCGGAGCACATCGCTCAGCTGTAGCTTAAAGTTTTGCATTCTCTGAACAAATTGACCAAATTTTCCAGCAAGGATATTTTTTTTGTTGCCAATCGATAATAGTCTATACATTAAAATGTCTGGAGAGGAGCACAGTCTATCCGAGGCAGAGTTGAGTCCCGGGGGCTCAGATGATGGTCACTCTCTGTCACCGGCACACTCCGGGGCCACCGGCGGCCGGGACTCCCCGCTCATCGGTCCGTCGCAGCAACTGACGGGGCTTTCTGGCGCAGATGGCGGCGGAGAGGACGGTGGACTAGTACCCAAGTCAGAGGTGGATATGGACCGGTTCCCCATCGGCATCCGCGAGGCGGTCAGCCAGGTGCTGGACGGATACGACTGGACGCTCGTGCCCATGCCCGTGCGCGTAAACAACGGGAACAAGAGCAAGCCGCACGTGAAAAGGCCGATGAACGCCTTCATGGTGTGGGCGCAGGCCGCGCGCCGTAAACTGGCGGACCAGTACCCTCACCTGCACAACGCGGAGCTCAGCAAGACACTCGGCAAACTGTGGAGGTGGGCATTGGCAGGCATTGAAATGAATAGGCCTACGTGGGAAATTGATCATCTATAGGCTACCTGTAGGCCTTGTTGGCGTTTGTGTGTAATTGGAGCATGACTCATGCATAAAGTCCTACTGTCTTCAGATACATTTCCTTCCTGTATTTTTCAAATATGTTTCTGAAATGAAAGGCACTATGTTATATAACCATTAACGTTATTTAGCAGACACACTTATCCAGAGCAACTAGGGTTAAATGCCTTGGTAAAGGGCATTATTATTCACCTAGTCAGCATTGGGATTCAAACAAGTGACTTTTCAGTTACTTGACCAACCCTCTTAACCACAAGGCTACCTGCCGCCCTGCCATGACCATGTTTTGTCCCACAGGCTCCTGAATGAGAGTGACAAGAGGCCTTTCATTGAGGAGGCGGAGCGACTGCGGAAACAACATAAGAAGGACTACCCAGAGTACAAGTACCAGCCCCGCAGACGCAAGAACGGCAAGCTGGGGACCAATGGTGAGGGAGTGGAGGGAGCAGAGGGGGAGGGCAGCCACGCCCAGACCCATTACAAGGCCCTCCACCTGGATGTGCACAGTACAGGGGCTGGGTCCCCCCTGGTCGACCTCCACCACCATCATCACCACCACCCTGCAGGTGAGTTCAACTTTATTGGTTAATGAATTTACCCAGTACTATGAGTAAATCCTACTTCAACTAGCTAGGGCAAACAATAGGCCACCTGGCATCACACGGCCTTCTGTAACCTGAGAGAACAAGAAGGAAACAGAACTACCGTCTCCATTCCAAATGTTTCACTTCTATTGCTTTGCCGATCGGTATGTTTCCTTTTCCTTCCAGGTCAGGGTCACAGCCCGCCAACACCCCCCACCACCCCAAAGACAGAGCTCCAGTCTGGAAAGATGGCGGAGGGGAAGAGGGAGGGCGGCGGTGGCTCAGGGTCCTCCCGTGGAGGAGGCCTGGGGGTAGGAGCAGAGGGGGCCTCAGGGGGCCATTCATCAGCGGGCGGGAAACCCCACATCGACTTCTGCACCATGGACATCGGCGAGATCAGCCACGACGTGATGGCCAACATCGAGCCCTTCGACGTCAACGAGTTTGACCAGTACCTGCCGCCCAACGGGCACCCGGGGGTTGGCCAGGGCGGCGGCGCCACACCAAGCTCCTCCGCTACATCCTACGCTTACGCCCTCGCCGCCGCCAGCGGTCACTCAGCCGCCTGGCTCTCCAAGCAGCATCAGCATCAACAGCCCTCCCCCTCAGACGCCACCAAGGCCCAGATCAAGAGTGAGTCCGGGGCGGGGAGCCACTACGCAGAGACTTCCTCCTCTTCGTCAGGAACCCATGTCACCTACACCCCCCTCAGCCTCCCCCACTACGGATCAGCCTTCCCCTCGCTGCCCTCCAGGGCACAGTTTGAGTATGGGGAGCACCAGGCTCCGGGGCCGTACTACGCCCACTCCAGCCAGGCCCCGGGGCTGTACTCAGCCTTCTCCTATATGGGGCCCAGCCAGAGGCCCCTCTACACTACCATCACTGACCCCTCCAGCGTGGCCCAGTCTCACAGTCCTACACACTGGGAACAGCCTGTCTATACCACCCTGTCACGGCCATGAGAGACTGAGATGCATGGGATTGGATGTGTGTGTGTGTGTGTGTGTCTCTACACCACCTTCTCACAACCCTGAGAAAGGGATTTAGAAAGACAAAGATTGGAAGGGTGTAGGGTGGCTACTGAATATGTGTGTGTGTGTGTGTGTGTGTGTGTGTGTGTGGCAGGTTAACAAAGGATGGATATCTTACTGATCTTGTATTGGGATTCATTGGGACTTGACAGTGTATCTCTTTCCATGGAGGCCTTATAATCTTTTACTGTACAGTATATTTTCTATCACAGCCAATGGTCAATAGCCAATCAGAATAAACCTTTAACCAATGTGTGCCATGTTTTAGTGTGTAAGGTCAGGATCCCAGCTGCCAGAGTGTCATAGTGTATAGTAAGAGGGCGTATTGTGATGATGAGCCCAGAGCACAGAACTAATACCGTAGTGGCAAGAAGGATACACATAGGGTTTCAAAATGCTGCTAACTTTCCCCAAAATTCCCCATTTTTCCAGAAATCCTAGTTGGAAGTTCCTGGAATTAGGAGGGAATAAGAGGGATATCCAGGAATCCTCTTACTGGGATTTCTGGAAAAGTGGGGAATTTTGGGAAAGTTAATGGAATTTTTCCAACCCTAGCTACCTATATAACAAAGATTGATTAACATTGCCGGTAAGGACTGGCTTTCAGCGGGTTTCGACAGGCTATCAGCCTAGGACAAATACAATGTGATGTTTATCAGAACTGGGTTGTTTTAGATTGAAATAATCCGATTCTATTAACCAAACTAAAGGAAATGTTTGTGTGACTTCATTTTAGTATTTTTTTATGTGTTTCTTGGTTATTTTTTATATGACTTTACATTCTGGTTCGATATTACACTGACATGTCTTCAACACTGCTTCTGAAAGAAAATGTTTATTTCAAATAGGTCAGTTTACTTGGGCAAACAAAAACTTTATGCGTTGGTCTACGGGCGTCAGGTAGCCTAGCCGTTAAGTGCATTAGGCCAGTAACTGAAAGGTTGCCGGTTCGAAACCCTGAGCCGGCGTGGTGGAAAAATCTTATTTTCTGCCCTTGAGCAAGGCAGTTAACCTGCAACAACTACTCCCCGGGCGACATGGACGTCGATTAAGGCAGCCCCCACTGCACATCTCTGATTCAAAGGGTTTGGGTTAAATGTGGAAGACACGGTTGAATGCGTTCAGTAGTGCAACTGACTAGGTATCACCTTCTGCGATGCTGCTTGACTCATGTGTTGCGTTGTGCAAAACCATAGTTGACGAGGAAAAAGGACATTAAAAAGAATGGAAAGAGAATTCCTGGAAACACTTTAGCATAGAGTTCTGGAAAGCAGCACGTTACCTCAACTCAATGTACATGTGCCAATAACACTTTACATGCTCTAATATCCTTGATGAGAATATATGGCAGACATTTCGCTTATCCTACTCATAAATAATAAAACAATTGTTGAAGTCACTGGACTTTTTGTTTATTGATATGGATTGCATTTGTTCGCTCTGGTTGCTTCTAATTCCATTTGTTGACCAAATTATCAAAGCAAAACAATCTACATGACTCAGCAAGTACAAAATCGGCAAAATCTTTTTGTGAGGAATTCTCTAGCTTTAAACTAAAGATGTACTCTTAGTGAGAATTAGTGAGCCGTTTAGAACAAATGCCACATGCTATAGTTTATGTACATAGGTTTTCCCCTCTGCATCTCCCTTTTCTGTATCCGGTTTAATGTCCCTCTCGGCTCCCTCTGCAATGTGAATGATCACCACGTCTCTTCTTCCATAGGGGATTTCTACGGAGTCATTTTATACTGACCCTCTCTGCTTTGTAGTTTTTATAAAAAATAATTTAATGTTAAGCTTTTTTTCTCTGAATTTTGTACATTTCTGGATAGTTTCTAAAACTTTGTACGCCACACATTTGATGCATCTGCTTTCTTCTACAAGAAACAACAATGTACAAATATTATTGATGTTGTCATTACGTTGTCATTCTATTAAAGCAATTTATTTATACAAAACTGAAATCTTTTGAAATTCATTGCACATTGAGAAAATGCGTTATGATATATAATAATATATATTTTGTCCTACAAAAGCATCAGGTAAAAGGATAACAAGTAACAACACAACATTCGGAAAGCAATGCCATTCGGAAAGTATTCAGACCCCTTATCTTTTCCCACATATTTTTTACGTTACAGCCTTATTCTAAAATGGATTGAAGAAATTGTTTCCCCCATCAATCTACACACAATAACCCATAATGACTAAGCGAAACAGGTTTAGAAATCTTAGCAAATGTATTTAAAAAAAAAATAATCTTATTTAAATAAGTATTCAGACCCTTTGCTATGAGACTCAAAATTGAATTCAGGTGAATCCTGTTTCCATTGATCATCCCTGAAATGTTTCTACAACTTGGACATGATTTGGAAAGGCATACACTTGCCTATATTAGGTCCAACAGTTGACAGTGCATGTCAGAGCAAAAACCAAGCCATGACGTTGAAGGAATTGTCCGTAGAGCTCTGAGAATGTATTGTGTCAAGACACCGATCTGGGGAGGGGTATCTAAAAAAATTTGCAGCATTGAAGGTACCCAGGAACACAGTGACCTCCATAATTCTTAAATGGAAGAAATATGGAACCACGTATTGCCACTCGGCCAAACTGAGCAATCGAGGACCTTGGTCAGAGGGGTGATCAAGAACCCAATGGCCACTCTGACAGCTCCAGAGTTCCTCTGTGGAGATGGGAGAACCTTCCAGAAGGACAACCATCTCTGCAACACTCCACCAATCAGGTCTTTATGGTAGAGTGGCCAGGTCGAAACCACTCCTCAGTAAAAGGCACATGACAGCTGGCTTGGAGTTTGCCAAAAGGCACCTAAAAGGACTCTCAGACCATGAGAAACAAGATTCTCTTGTCTGATGAAACCAAGATTGAACTCTTTGGCCTTAATGCCAAGCTTCAAGTCTGGAGGAAACCTGGCACCATCCCTACGGTGAATCATGGTGGTGGCAGCATCAGGCTGTGGGGATGTTTTTCAGCGGCAGGAAATGGGAGACTTGTCAGGATCAAGGGACAGATGAACAGATCAAAGTACATAGAGATTATTGATGAAAACCTGCCCCAGAGTGCTCAGGACCTCAGACTGGGGCCGAAGGTTCACCTTCCAACAGGACAACAACACTAAGCACACAGCCAAGACGATGCAGGAGTGGCTTCGGGACAAGTCTCTGAATGTCCTTGAGCGGCCCAGCTAGAGCCAGGACTTGAACCCGATCGAACATCTCTGGAAAGACCTTAAAATAGCTGTGCAGCGACGCTCCCCATCCAACCTGACATAGCTTGAGAGGATCTGCAGAGAAGAATGGAAAAATCTCCCCAAATACAGGTGTGCCAAGCTTGTAGCATCAAACCCAAGAAGACTCATGGCTGTAATCGCTGCCAAAGGTGCTTCAACAAAGTAGTGAGTAAAGGCTCTGAATACTTATGTACATGTAATTTCATTACTTTTTTAATTTTAATACATTTGCAAAAAATCCCCAAAACCTGTTTTTGCTTTGTCATTATGGAGTATTGTGTGTAGATTGATGAGGGGGGGGGGGGGGGGGGGGGGATTTAATCAATTTTAGAATAAGGTTGTAAAGTAATAATTTTTTGAAATAAATCAGGGGTCTGAATACTTTCCAAATGCACTGAAAACATCACTAATAAATCAAATCACTGCCATGTAGTCAGTGCTACAACAACAAGATCTCTGTCCCACAACACAAACCCTTCCCCTAAGCAGTTTAATTTCTGTTTGTGTGTGTGGCAAGCTAAAATTGACTGCTAATTCGCTGCGTTTAATCGGCTGAGGCTGCATGTTACTCAGAGAGACAAAGAGAACCATTGAATATGAGAGGGAGGGAGGGAGGGAGCTAGAAGGGGAGAGGGCCAGTGAGAAGGCCAATAGCTACCACAGTCAGTACCCTACTTTACACATGGACTTTCATAAATGCCCTGCCTTAACTTACTCCCTCGGGCCCTGTCTCCCTCCCTCGCTACGTTTGCTCGCACTTCACAGTTCAGCTACGAAATGTAATGGATTCAAGCATTCAACAGCAGTCAGCAACCTAGATGATGGGGTAAAAATGTTGATGTTTTAGCTAGTTAGACAGTCTCACAACGCACAAGTTGATACCCAAACTCTTTGGATTGATAAATCATGTGCCATGCTCTACACAGTTGATACTTGAGGCAAGAAACACAAATAGAAAACGTAAAAAAAAAGGTTAATTCTTCAACATTTAAAATATGTTACACTCAAACACATTATTGCACAAAAATGAACACCTAATTTTTCCATAGCTCTATATGCCTTGTACAATTATCTGTGGTTTTGCCTCCCTCTAGTGGGTCAATGTTGTAGTGCAAGGCCAAATGCCTCATCACGTGGCTTTAAAATCTATGGTTTCTATGGCAGCCGCCAGCTATGTCCGGAAGAAACACTGTCATCATTATCCCATGGTGCAGCGTCAAGAAAGTTGAGAAAAATAGAAATCCATGGTAAGAAATACAACACTGTTTAGTTATGTCTTGATAAATATATTAAATGTTTGGAGTTTGGGTATCTTGACTTCCTAGCATGCAACGTTTTGTTATCTGCCATGGGCTTTGCTCAGCAGCAGCTAACGTTAGCCAGCTGGCTTTAGATAACTTCTCCGTCATTCGTTTCAGATGGAGACGTCTTCTCGTGATCAAGCTGGTGGAGGTCTGTGGAACTGTCCTAGAAGGACCCAGTACAGCAAGGAGATTCAGGAGATGCTGAAATGTGGGGTTTTGTTCTCTCTCTTTGTGTGTGTGTGTGTGTGTGTGTGTGTGTGTGTGTGTGTGTGTGTGTGTGTGTGTGTGTGTGTGTGTGTGTGTGTATAAGCGTTAGATCCACACAAATACAATAAGCCTACCTGTGCTCTGGTTTCACAGTAATGATGCAAGAGTCGAGACTCACCAACTTCCAGCAAAGACAGATCAATGACAAACTTAAGAGTGAGTGTCACATGTTTGTTATCCATCTTCTCTTGGAAAGTAATGTTGACTTACTGCTTGAACTTCCTCCACGCCTGTTGCTCTATTTTGAGTCCTATCATCAATTGAAGTTTTATGAATAATTTTGCCAAACAAAGGTAAGATAATGTTATGTTTGTCTGCACTTTCAGAGGGATCAGCTTTGCCATTGACCTGCAACCCCACATCATCGGCACCTCCCTCACTGCCCAAACCCAAAGTCGTAAAGAATAGCACAACCCGCACTCCAGCCAAGCCCCTGAGGCGCACCGCTGACAATTGTAGTTCTGGGGACAACTACACCAGAGATAGGTTCCGCCCCAGTGCCACACGTATGTGTTCTGCTTCAACTCTACTACCTTTCAACTGTCCGAGACGCTTGGAATTCTAAAGATAGGAGGCCCTGTTCTTCTGATATCAGAACTAGTTCACTGATAGTTGGTCAGGGACACCTGGGAACAAATGTACCACCATTATCTTCTTGTAAAAAAAAAGAAGTAATTTAGGCCTATGTGTATGAGCCCTCTTTTACAGTAGTTGTCACATTTCATTTGAATGCATTCAGTTGTACAACTGATTAGGTATCCCCCTTTCCCTCTATGAGAGATCTGGATAAGAGATGTATGTGCATTCATTCTCTCCCTCACTTCTTCTTCTGTAAGGAGATTTAGAGAAGGAGAAGAGGAGGCTCCAGAACATTCTAGCTACGGGACAGGAGGAACCCAGACCCAGTCGTCCCAGGAACATTTCCCTGGCCCAGGGCCCAGAGGAGGAGAGGGACCGCTTCCAGGAGGGTGAGGTTTACCTCAGAGAGGGAGAGAGTTACTGCTTTCTGGCCACGGGGAAACATGTCGTCCACATCTCTGGCTCTCCTACATGTTTTCTACACATATCTCTCCTCCTCACATACATAACTTTCCCCTCATTTCAATTCAGTTCTATATGACTCTACTAAAGTAATTTGCCCCAACCTACTGTAGCCCCGTCCCAACACAGTGTTTGATTAAGGAGTTTCTCCTTGGTTTGATGTACGGTCTTCAAGTTTTCTAAGGGTTGTGTTCCTTTCCTAGTTTTGGATGAGATTGAGGAGAGGAAGGAGTTTCTGGAGGAGATGACAGCCCTGGGGAAAGGGAAGCAGTATCACAACATCATCAACACAGAGATCTCACAGGTAAGTTGTCTGATATACCTCATGTCACAGGAATGTCTTTAAGGAAAATTATCTACACCTAAAAACAACAGTGTTTCCATGATACAGATTCACTGGTGAACACAACGCGGAATAACACACGTAGGTACACTCACTCTCTCACACCTTTTTAACGGTTGTTTGTGGCCCCTCGCCTTCCAGAAAATCCGTGAGCTGGAGGTGATTGATAAGGCCCGCAGTGCGGAGCTGAGGACCATTATGCCAGAGAAGAAGACTGAGTGACAGAGAGGAATACTCATCTACTGACTCTGCTGAATGGATCTACTATACTGCTAATACTCCTACAGAAAACACACTGCACAGGAATTCTGAACTCAAACTACTAGTCTTCATTTGTGCATAATGCTTGTTCAAATTATGGCATGGTAACAAATGTTGCTGGGAAGACCCCAATGCATCCTTATCAAACTGTGAAAAAGCATTGTAGTGTACATTAAAATATGACCACACGTCTTTTTAGTGGCATTAATATGTTTTATTTCACAGTCTCCCAGATTTCAATGCGATTCTGTTGTTTCTTTAGGACCATGTTTCAACATCGCTCTACAGAAGCCCTTGGTGTGAGTTTTTAAACAGGAAGAAGATGCACAAACACACAAGCAGCCATTTTGAATGGAAGACAAGATCGTGTACTAGACAATATACGAACAGCCTATAACAAGACATTCAGTTTAACTCCGGACAAAAACGAGACTTATTGACGAATACATTTAAATAAGGGCACTCTTAACATAAACGGATCTCATAGTACTATCGACTTTGACGGCAGATTCTAAGTTAAGGCAAAACTCATTGGAATTAGACAGCGTTTACAGAGTCAAACAAAGGCATTGTAAAATATATAAATTAAAAAGATTTGCATATTTTGCAGACTTTCCCAAAACAGTTAAACTGATATCAACTGGAAGGTATTAATAGTTTGCTACATTGTTAAAAGATATCTATGGAATTTATATACACAGAGTGTACAAAACATTAGGAACACATGCTCTTTCCGTGACCTAGACTGACCAGGTGAAAGTTATGATTCCTTATCTATGTGACTTGTTAAATCCACTTCAAATCAGTGTAAATGAAGGGGAGGAGACAGGTTAAAGGAGGATTTTTAAGCATTGAAACAATTGAGACATGGATTGTGTATGTGTGCCATTCAGAGAGTGAATGGGCAAGACAAAATATTTAAGTGCCGGTTTGTGTCAAGAACTGCAACGCTGCTGGGCTTTTCACGCTCAACAGTTTCCCGTGTGTATCAAGAATGGTCCACCACCCAAAGGACATCCAGACCAACTTAACACAACTGTGGGAAGCATTTTGAGTCAACATGGGCCAGCATCCCTGTGGAATGCTTTTAACACCTTGTAGAGTCCATGACCCGAAGAATTTAGGCTGTTCTGAGGGCAAAAGTGGGTGCAACTCAATATTAGGAAGGTATTCTTAATATTTTGTACACTCACTGCATGCATATATATATATTTATTACAATCCTTATTGTATAATGTAGCCCCTAGAACTGTTCACACTTGTTTCAGTTGTAAATCTGGTCAGATTCTATAATACTATTAAGTCAGTGACCTGTCATGATACAACTAAGTTAGTTAAATACACTGCATCAAAACCCTAATCAAGAAACACAAGCCCACCATCTCCCCAACCAGGACCCAGAACTCTACCACAACACAGGGACACGAATAGGATTTTACCGTTTGGCATTGTAAGAGTGTGTTATAGAATTGTACGTTCCATTTTTAGCCTTTTAACCTAAGTATGAGATGTAAATGTTTTTATTGTTCAGATTTAAAAACAAAAACTCCCTCTACTACCCTCCCCCAACCCTGTAGTGCTTAAAATAACCCCCTCTCTCCCTCTACTACCCTCCACCAACCCTGTAGTGCTGTCATTTCAGAGTTTGTTTGTTTTTGTGTGAGTTATTTGCTACATTGTCACTGTATTTTTTTGACTACTAACAAAACAGAACTACTAACAAAACAATTAAAACAAAAGCAACGTAAGAAGTTCACTGACTTCTTCTTCTTCTAATTCTAAAAGCTTTAACAAGAGCAAGGTATTGTGTTTCATTTGAAAACAGCATCACATTTTGTAAAAGCAGAATATTTCAGGAACCCGAACAAAGAGCATGCCAAACTATCCCCCTCAGCACTGCCTGGACTGCGCCAAAATGCAAATTCCTTCCGTTTATGTTATAATTGTATTTTTTACATTCCTTGTATAAAGTCAGTACTTACATTCCATCTTAACTATTTCTTACCTGTCGGTCATACGTCTCATTCTCAGACCGTGATTATCCAACCCTAAACATGGTCCAATATAATATCTACAGTCCAATATAATATCTATAGTCCAATAGTCAGTGATTTGGAAAACATGGTAAGTAGCTAGTTAAGAAAGAACCATTTCGCTAAAAGCTAGTCATTATTTGGGTTGTCATTACTCCATCTAAACTGGCAGTATTTACTCACAACAATGGGTTCCTCTTTTAAAAAGATTCACAATAGTTCAGAAGTACCACAGACTCAAACCAGACAACTGACTGACACACACAACTCTTCGTTCTGTATCCAACCTACAGACAATGAGACGTACGCAACGTCCATGAACAAAGGGAAAACCTTAGGACCACTGAATAGGCAGGAGATGAGGGAGTGTTCTTTAGTTCCTATCATGATAAGAGACTGATAAATGGTAAGAAACCTGCAGTCATAGTATTTATATCTTTGTTAAAAGCCGATTTTAAAAAGGCCTGGGTCACAATGTGCAAAGTAATAATGAAAAAGGATAGAAGAAACCACATATTGCGCTGAACCTCAAAGCTACAGAAAATTTACCTCTTCAATTCAGTCTTCAGATGTTTCTTAAGGTTTTAGTCTTAAAGCAGTTGAGTTCTTAACTTTCTCTTCACACAAAGGCAACTTCAAATATATACAGTACAGAACGCATTGGAGTGGCAGTATTTGAAAGAGCATCATGGGAGCTACAGTAGGGAGCAGAGTATGTGAGCGGAGTGGAGCGAGGAGCTACAGTAGGGAGCGGAGTATGTGAGCGGAGTGGAGCGAGGAGCTACAGTAGGGAGCAGAGTATGTGAGCGGAGTGGAGCGAGGAGCTACAGTAGGGAGCAGAGTATGTGAGCGGAGTGGAGCGAGGAGCTACAGTAGGGAGCAGAGTATGTGAGCGGAGTGGAGCGAGGAGCTACAGTAGGGAGCGGAGTATGTGAGCGGAGTGGAGCGAGGAGCTACAGTAGGGAGCAGAGTATGTGAGCGGAGTGGAGCGAGGAGCTACAGTAGGGAGCAGAGTATGTGAGCGGAGTGGAGCGAGGAGCTGCAGTAGGGAGCAGAGTATGTGAGCGGAGTGGAGCGAGGAGCTACAGTAGGGAGCGGAGTATGTGAGCGGAGTGGAGCGAGGAGCTACAGTAGGGAGCAGAGTATGTGAGCGGAGTGGAGCGAGGAGCTACAGTAGGGAGCAGAGTATGTGAGCGGAGTGGAGCGAGGAGCTGCAGTAGGGAGCAGAGTATGTGAGCGGAGTGGAGCGAGGAGCTACAGTAGGGAGCAGAGTATGTGAGCGGAGTGGAGCGAGGAGCTACAGTAGGGAGCAGAGTATGTGAGCGGAGTGGAGCGATCCCAATTTGACTGGAGTCTCGGAGCGAGATTCCCAAAGGCTGGAGCGTCAGCCTTCTCGCCCGCTCCAATTTCATTCCAGTAGCGCTCACTTCACGAGCTCAGGGCGTGCCCGGTCCAGCATGCATCTGTAGTCTACTTGTGTGCTGCTATAACCCCTTGCTTTAGCTACTGTCATGCAGTTCACTAAATATTTTCATAAAGAAACTGCTAAAACACACCGGTGCTAAACCAAGGTGACTTACAAGATGAGGACCAAGAGCAAGAGAGGGATTGCGGCGATGTGGCGTCCACAACTAAAGAATCAAATCGTGGAATCTGAAAAGACACGCATCCCGAAAGCATGATGGTGTACTTACCATATGCACATGCTAAAAGAAATAGGCTTGGCATAGTCCAACGTATTTGTTTATTCAAATACTTTTAATTCAAATCATATGGTTTGGTTTCATTACTTGAATACCAAATGGTAAGTCAAGGTAGTCACAAAAATAGATGGGTGTTGGTTAAATTGTGATTTTAATGAACGGAGCGAATTTGGAGCGGCCATTTTTTTCCTGTGAGCGCAGAACGGTTTTTAGCGGAGCAGTTGAAAAGAGGTGGATCGCTAGCGCGAGCGGGATTTCCGACCGCTTAACTCTGCTCACATACTCTGGTAGGGAGGAGCGATTAGAAGGATATGCTACAGTAAGAGGAAGGGGGAGAAAATTACAGGTTGCACACATTACAGTCTTTAACACAGCTGTGAGAATCCTGTGTTGTTTTTCCTTCTCTTCCCTCCACCGTGTTTTGTTTCCATCTGTCATTTCCCCGCTCTTTCCATCTGATATGTCCCTCTGTAAAGGATGGTATCCCTCTTCCTTTCCTCCATCCATCATCCACATCCATCCTTCCATACCTTGTTCAGCTCTTGTCCTTCTCTGCCATCTCCTTGCGTGGGCTGCCACCTTTTCCTTGGTTCACACTCAACCTCTTCAGAACCTTCATGGGTTTGAACTTCTCCTTCTTCTTCTTCTTCTTCTGTTGCTGCTGCTGCTCGCCCTCTGCTGCTGGCTCCTTCTGGAAGTCTGGAGGAAGGGAGAGATGGAGAAAGAAGAGAGAGAGAGGGGGAAGACAGAGACATGGACGAGAAGCGTGAATACTTCTAGCGGAAAGAAAGATGAAAGGGAGAGTTCTAACAAAACATGAAGCTTTTGTCGTCTCATCTTACCTTTTCTCTTCAACATGGTCGCCACCAGCTTATCCTCTTCCTCTTCCCTATTGGAGAAGCACAGTAAGATCACCAAAAACACAGACATCGACTGCAGATCACCTATCTACTAGCCCATCCTGCTCTAAATGAGCTCAGACAGTAGATGATCAGTGATTGATTACCTCTGCCTGTCCTGATCCATGTTGTTGATGATTTGGTTCCGCTGTTCGATGACGGTGACCAGCTCTGTCATCAGCTCCTGCTCCCTGCCCTTGTCCTCCTCATTCCAGTCTTTCTCTACAAGATGGAGGGATTAAGAGGTGAGGATGAATGAAGAGTAACGCACTGACTTAAAACGTGGATTATTTTCTGGACCCCGTTCCATTTCAGTGAATTCAGTCCAACAACAAAGAGGAAGGAAAAAAAAATGTAATGGAAACAGGACTTTAGTTAACACGCCTCCCATCCCAGATAGCTGCAAGGGCCTTGTGCTCTATGATGTCATTCGCAAACAGGAAGTGAGATCACACACCTGGCTTGTTAAGAAGACATCTCAGCTCATACTCTACGTCAGCCTGCCTCTCCTCCAGGTTCTGCTGCTTGGCCCTGTCAAGAGAAAATAAATAGTGTGAGGATCTTAAAGAGACAGCTGCTAAATGGGCCAATGAGCACAGGCTCTGGTGAGGCTTTGGTACGTACGTGTAGACCAGCTCAGCCTCACGGCGCACCAGCAGGTGTTTCTCATGGATCAGAGTGAACCAGTCCACCAGCAAAGTCTCCTCCTCCTCATCTAGAACAGGAACACCACCATGAGAATATGGATAATATTATACTATAGATACAAATATGGACTATTGACCTGACTATTAGACTATTGACCTGACTATTAAACTATTGACCTGACTATTAAACTGACTATTAGACTTTTGGAGTGGCAGGTAGCCTAGTGGTTAGAGCGTTGGACTTGTGATCGAATCCCCGAGCTGACAAGGTAAAAATCTGTCTTTCTGCCCCTGAAAGAGGCAGTTAACCCACTGTTCCTAAGTCATCATTGAAAATAAGAATTTGTTCTTAACTGACTTGCCTAGTTAAATAAAAAGGTAAAATAAAATATTGAACTGAAGATTAAACTATTTACTATTTAACTGAAGATTAGACTATTGACCCGACTAATAGACTATTGACCCGACTAATAGACTATTGACCCGACTAATAGACTATTTACCCGACTAATAGACTATTTACCCGACTAATAGACTATTTACCCGACTAATAGACTATTGTCTATTTAAATGATTATTTGACAATTGAACTGAATATTAGACTGTTGACCCGACTAATAGACTGTTGACCCGACTATTAGACTGTTGACCCGACTATTAGACTATTGACCCGACTATTAGACTATTGACCCGACTATTAGACTATTGACCCGACTATTAGACTATTGACCCGACTATTAGACTATTGACCCGACTATTAGACTATTGACCCGACTATTAGACTATTGACCCGACTATTAGACTATTGACCCGACTATTAGACTGTTGACCCGACTATTAGACTATTGACCCGACTATTAGACTATTGACCCGACTATTAGACTATTGACCCGACTATTAGACTATTGACCCGACTATTAGACTATTGACCCGACTATTAGACTATTGACCCGACTATTAGACTATTGACCCGACTGTTAGACTATTGACCCGACTATTAGACTATTGACCCGACTATTAGACTATCGACCCGACTATTAGACTATCGACCCGACTATTAGACTATCGACCCGACTATTAGACTATCGACCCGACTATTAGACTATCGACCCGACTATTAGACTATCGACCCGACTATTAGACTATCGACCCGACTATTAGACTATCGACCCGACTATTAGACTATCGACCCGACTATTAGACTATTGACCTTAGGCTTAATCTGGGACCATGCAACCTCCCGATAACACAAGACTAGTCTTGAGAGGTTTATATGATAGCCAGGAGTACAGAACACTGGTTGATCTGATAGTTTTACCATTGGGGTTATCTCGTAGTTTTCTCTCCAAAGCCACTCCTCTCTGCTCCAGCTCATCCAGCTGTTTCTCCAGCTCTCCCATCTCTCCATGGATGTCCTCTGCTGGGATGTACTGGTCTGACTGCACCTGAACAACACACACATCACAAAACACTAGCACTGCAATCTTAAAAAAATACAATATGGTACAGTTCGCATTATTTACATCCAGATTGAGTTGTTCCTTTGAAAACATTAGCGCCACTAGTCAAACTATAACCAATACCGTTGCCTATGGTAATAGCAGTAATAGTAGACTGTTGGCTTGTCGCCACATTCCATAAAAAGACTCGGACTGTCTGATGCTGAATCATCGAGTGACTTATTGAATTACAAACTTTAGCTGACGGTGGTGTCCTCACAATCTCACCTTGCGTTTGATGAGGGGGAAGCCGTGTCCAGGTGCGGGGGGCCGGGCGGGGCGAGGGCCTCTAGGGGGTCTGGTTTTAGGGGAGGAAACAGGGGAGGAAGAGGCTTTCCTGTTGAAAGGGTTTTCCTTACAAGTCCGCTGGAAGCAGAGAGAAGACAGAGATGAATGTCAAGGTATTAAATAATTATCATAGTATTTGTTAGTTAGGTATGAAGCTCATTACATTGAATATCTTGTATCATTAAAAGGTTCTTGGAAGTTAGTGGAGTTCATGTATTTTTACATGGTGAAAAAAAATGAGAGGTCCAGAATCCCTTACCTTGGGGGGTGGAACTGGGATAGCACTTGATGCTGCCAGGGGGCTGGGTGTCGTCGGGGGTCTTGGGGGCGGGGGCCTGGCACTCCGATTGCTCTGCGGAGTAGCCGGAGCCGAGCTAGGATTGGCTGGCTGGGGAGAAGGGGAGGGGCTTGGAGAGAGGCGATTGGCTGAGGTGGAGGGGGTGGAGCCACCACAGGGCCCACAGATGGAGGGCTCTGATACGCTCTTGGTGAAGGGGTTGTCCTGATCGCCTGTGGCTCTGCCCCCTAGGGAAGCTGGGTGGGAGGAGCTATGGTCGGAGGCAGAGGATAGGCTCTCTATGCTAATAGCTGGGGAGGGAGAGGAAGAGGAGGGCTGGGAGTGAGGAAGGGCTGAAGAAATAGAGGGATGAAGTGATATCAGAAAACAGAAAAAAGGAGCAGAAGTTGAAATGGAAAACGAAGTAGAGTTGGATGGGAGGAGGATGGAGAGAAAAACATTGTTAACATCCATATATACACATCGAATGGGAACTTTCAAAATGACAACAACAAAACCACAGTGCTGTGCAGGACATACAAGACACATGATTTACATGATTTGAGGTGAAGTGGATGAAACTAGTCCAATGCTCTAACCAAGTGGTTCCCAACCTTTTTTGGTTACTGTACCACCAACTGTATTTTGTTCTGCCCAGAGTACCACTGAAGTACCACCTCAACTGCATTTTACCAGGATGGTCTGATAAGTCTTCAAGTACCCCCTGTGGATAGGTCCTAGTACCCCTGGCTGGGAACCACTTCTCTAACCAACCTCTGTCCTACTCTGTTGCCATCAAGGCCCACTGACCTGAGTTAGAGCCGGGGGCCTTTGGAACAGGCTTTGGGGGCGCCGGGCGTTTCTTGCACCTGGAGCCATTGGGGCTTGCAGAGCGGGAGGAAATACCCCCAATGGGGGGCGTGCCTGGGTCAGCTGCAGCGTCTGCAGCCTGGGAGATGCTGTACCACGGATGACTCACCACCACAGTGGGAGAAACCAAACCTCCTACTGACCCCTCCCTTGACCCCACCTCCTCTTCCTCTACTTCCTCATCGAAGGGGTTGGCGGGTGCAGGGGGCGTGGCTGGTCTGGAGCCCTCCCCTTTTAGAGAAGATAACGAACCAGTGTGTGGGGGTGTGGCCACTCCAGGGGGAGGGGGAGGTGCTGCTTTCTTCTTGGGTTCTTGGGATTGGACGAGGGCCAACCAGGGCGGGTTAGGGGGTTTGGGGGCGTCGCTGGAGAGACAGGAGCTGAGAGACAGGGTGAGTGGGGGAGACAGAAACAGAAAGGGAGGGGGGAGACAAAACAACAAAGATGAGTGCATGAAAACATCCACATGCATTAATAACACACAAAGACTGCTGGATAGAGACTCGGAGAGGAAGAGGAAGTAGTCCAATCACTGTAGACTAGTAAAGATAGGTTAGTCAGTATACCGAACCTTCCAGGGGAGTGGGATCTTTCCCGAGGTCTGGGAGCCGGAGGAAGAGATCTCCTGTGTTCACCGTGATCACCTGAGAGTCAAAATCAGACGTTTCATATATTTTATATTAGGATGGAGTTCACAGTTCAATTGAGGATCTACAGTAGCAAATAGCATAACTTATTTCAGCTGTCAATCACCTTAATCGACCACTCACCATTGACCGCAAGGTTGTCAACGCGGGGTGGGCGGACCCTGGGGGCGGGACGAGGTGGAGGGGAGGGCTGTGACAAGCGGCGAGGGATGGGGACTGGCTTACTGTTCCCTAGTCCTAGATGACTGACAGGTGTAGGAGGGATAACCCCATTGGCTGTGTCTTTGGCTGGTGCCGGAGTCTCCTCCCCCTCCTCGATGTCATCGAAAGGGTTGGGAGGAATGGAGGTTGGAGGTTTGACCTCTCTTTCTCCCGCACTGTCTTCCCTCTCTTTCTCTTTCTCTGTTTTCAAAGAGTCAGTTTTTGTCGTTGAGATAGGACATGGTGTAGAGTCAGAGTCATTGGATGGTGTGGGGGTGTAATCCTCATTGGTGACACCCTCTTGGGGCGGAGTCACTTTTGGTGGAGGCGTCTCTTGGGGCGGCGTCTCTTGGGGCGGCGTCTCTTGGGGCGGCGTCTCTTGGGGCGGCGTCTCTTTTGGTGGCGTCTCTTGGGGCGGCGTCTCTTGGGGCGGCGTCTCTTGGGGCGGCGTCTCTTGGGGCGGCGTCTCTTGGGGCGGCGTCTCTTGGGGCGGCGTCTCTTGGGGCGGCGTCTCTTGGGGTGGCGTCGTCTCTTTTGGTGGCGGAGTCTCTTTTGGTGGCGGAGTCTTTTGAGCCGGAGTCTTTGCCGCCTGGTCCCTCCCAGAAGGAGGAGAAGTTTGAGGCAGCATGGGTCGACCAATCCTGACGGAGGGAACCGTTGTCGGTCGCTTACTTAGGTCCGGTCGGCCGTTCTGATTGGCTAAGGCAGACCTGGCAAAGTGATGCGTGCAGACCAGGGAGCCGACCTCGTTTCCTAGCTTGTAGGACCCAGGCAGCAGAGTGCTGCTACACTCCCTACACCTGAGAGAGAGGAGAGCAGGAGGCAACATTCAGACTATAGTAGGCTCTGACATACCCTGTGGTAAGCACATTGATTAAACACTTGTAAAAACAAGTTGAATTTCTTCAAACTCTGGAAATACATCTCAACAGAGGATATGCAACTGTCTGTTTTGAGTAACTGGAATAGCAGTGTTGTATCATTATACAGTAAACAGATTCAGCAGTATGACATGTTGTAGTAGCTGTGCAGACCAGATATACAGTAACTGAACGGGTGGTGTTCACCTGAAACAGTTGCGGTGGTAGAGCTTGCCGTCGACCAGGAACCTCTGCACCAAGTGGACGTGCCTCTGGCAGGCGGCGCAGCTGCTGCTGAGGGTGCTACGCTTCACTCCCGCCTGTACCCCCCCGTCCGTACCCATCGGACCAGGTAGACTCAGCTAGCACGGGCGTGGCAGGCAGGTGGCCAGGGTCGCAGGTGGAGGGGGTGTGGGATGGGGGAGATGGAGAGGATAGGGGGGAGGGAGGTGGGGGGGGGGGGGGGGGAGATCAAACATGGAGTCAGGATCGAGGATGTGGAGGATTCATTCTGCTTATCATTCTGCTTATCTAGCTAAAACCAGTCTGTTATATTTCCACCACCTCCTCGGCTTAGAGTCATTGCCTTAACTAGCTACATTTATTTTATAATCGTTGAAAAACATTGTCTTGATATTAAAAAGTGATATGTATTAAGTGGAAAAGTAGTAAAGTTCCAAAACAGCCTCTAATTAGCTAGGAAAGTCTAGTAGAAAACTAGTATTAGTGATGTAAGAAACTCTAGCAGGTGTTTTTAGGTTGAGTTAAAAGGGTTAGCAGCAAGTGTTCAAACTTGGCACACAACGTTAGTAGTATAAAACAAGTGTTAAATAGTTAGTGTCTATGTACAGAGGTCAAAGTTCAAAATGACTGACCTAACTGTTTCGATCCCCCTAGCCCCCCACCCATCCTACTGTCTAGGCTCAGGACCAGAGAGGGGGGAGGAGGTCAGAGGCCAGGAGGAAGAAGAGGAGGAAGAAGAAGAGGAGGAAGAGTAGGGAGAGGAGGAGTGGATTTCCGTCTAAAGACGGGGAAGGAGGGAGGAGGCCGGTATGGGGGGGGGGGGGGGAGGAAGTCGTAGAGAGGGCATGCGGAAGAAGGGGAGAGACGGGATACAAAGGCTATCTTTAAAAGAAAAACAATGGAGACTAAACTTCTAGGATATAGTCCACATCAATACTATCTTATAGGCCATATTTCTGAGATGGCCTATCATACAAGTTTAGCCTAAAAGGTGTTTAGTAAATAGAATTACTCAATCCCGTACCGCATTGATGTAACGGACAACGTGACTTCAATCGAAACTCACACACCAACTAGTACCCAACCTCTACCATATGGTCACACCAATAGATGCCATAGACAGACAACAATCCATTCATGCATCTGACACGTTAGCATCGACACCTGATACTGTGACAGTCAATATTACATAACACCCTTTGAGTGATTGTCCAGGTCTTGTCCATGCCAAAATACAAGCACAAATATATTCCCTGTTATGTTAAACAAATACAATTCATTAGTTATAATGCATGTACAATACAGTTAAATCAATGTAGTATTTTTGGCATTTTATTAGGATCCCCATTAGCTGTTGCAAAAGCAACAGCTACTCTTCCTGGGGTCCACACAGCCATTAGTTTAATTTAATAAGGCTTAGAATTAGAATCATGTGAATGACATCATACACACAATCCGTAAATCCAGAATATATGCATATTACAAGTCGATATTTACGTAATAACAAGGAAAACATTATTTCCCATTGACCCCCAGTGTAAAAGAGGCAACTTTGTCGTCGAGTTTTGTTATACAGAAATAACATACACCAGGTCAGAAACCCCGACCTACGGTTCGCAGTGCTCCCACGTTGGGAAATAGAGTCTGTGAGAAGAGCTCTTTGGCTTCAGGCAATTCGGCGTGGGACAGCGTGGCATTGTGGGGAGCCGGTGTTCAAGTAGGCTACACGTAGCTAGCTATGTGAGGGGAAAACGTAGCTAGCTATGTGTGTGTCTTACCTGTCAACACAGGTAAGACATTTAACTTGTTTAGTATAGTCTGTTTGTAACGCCATTCACTACTTGTAGCTGAATAGTCTGTTTGTTTGTGTCGGTGGTCTTGTCTAGCTTAATGTTCTGGTTGGAAGCTAGCAACACATATAAACAATAGCCTAAATGTAGGCTAATATTGCTGCGGAGCAATGAGGAGATTCAGGACCTTTCCCCATACGCGTTTCCATGGCAATTCCATTGTTTTGGCCGCATTCCATTGGCCTCTTTACCACATGTATTCATGCATCATCTGATTCCCGATACCATCGTAGCCCTTACCTCGGGCTCAACCACTTTGTCTCCCAGAGGGGCCACCGGTCTCTTCTGGGCCGGCTCAATGTGGCCTGTACCACTGGACCTCTTCAAGCAGGGGGGGTTGGCTACAGGAGAAGGAGATGGTATCAGTCAATTTCTTATTGAGTTTATGCATGGGCTAACTGTAGATATTTTCCTTTGTGTCAGAGCACTATAAAACCCAGAGGGCCTTTTGAGAGAACAGTTACAAATGCAATCGTATAGTAGTGACTCAGTGCCGGCCTGTCAGTGATACTGTCGCATCTAATAACACAGGACCACTTGTCATCCAGCTAGCGAACCGTTTAGGTTACAGCTGTGTACTAAAGGCCCAGGAGTACTGGACCACCGGTCGGTAAGCGATCGTTGTGGAACATTCAGATAGAACTATAATATGTAGAACAAATATGCCTCTCTGACTAATAGAAAAGGGAATCACGTCAGCTCTATTCATGACAATTCTATCTGCAACATTCCACAACACAGTCCTGGATTGGCGCTTTCATGGTGTCTGGGTCCTCCAACCCCAGAGCTGTACTACTCACCATGGGACTTGTTGGTGAAGAAGTTGTAGTACTGGGAGACATAGGTGATGATGCTCAGCCTGTCAGGCACTTTCATGGATACCATGTCCTCTGGGTCCAGCAGAGCAGGGATTCCCAGCTCCTCCTCCGCCACCTCAAACGCCTAAAGGAGGGCGGGAGGGAGAGAAAGGAGAAAGACAACAATGTGAAAACAGACATTAGTTATTTTATTGTGTGTGTGCGTGCAACGGCCCATGTACACTTTGATACTTGACCCCCTGCTTCAAAAAAAAACCTCTGTGTTATTTGGTCATAATGAAATGTTAAAGCCTGCCAGAATACTGTTGGTTGTATAACCATCTGCCTAATGAAAAATTCCACTGAGGAAATTAAGGCCTTAGTAGTTCTCTGCCCCAAATGGCACCCTATTATTTATATAGTGCACTACTTTGACCAGGGTCCATAGGGCTCTGGTCAAAAGTAGTGCACTATGTAGGGAATAGGTGCCATTTGGGACGCAATGCTGGTCAGGTTACAAAACACTGGGGATAATACAATCACTTGGCAGCTGTTCAATAAACAGGGCCACAATTGATGCAAAACTGTGTACATGTAAACAAACGGTGTACATGTAAACAAACGGTATACATGTAAACAAACGGTGTACATGTAAACAAACGGTGTACATGTAAACAAACAGTGTACATGTAAACAAACTGTTACAAACTGTGTACATTTAAACAAACCAGTGAACGGGAGCTGTTTTTGCATGTGAAAAACAGACACATTCATCAAATGTAATATCAGTCAAAACAACGACAGCTTGCAGACAGTAGTTGAGCTGAATGTTATCCCAGCAGCAAGACCAACTCTAGCAATTAACTCAAAACAGAACGTCCCCATGATGGCTAAACCTTCTCAAGGATTATCAGTAGTCAGATACGTCTGAGAAACAATGGTAAACCAACACAGGGGAACAACTGAAATCTACCGTGTAGACAGTGATTGGAAGTTAATCATCTAGCTTTAGTTTAGCATGCTGCGTGTTTGGGTTCAGGATTAGGCTGTCTCGGGCTAACTCAGGCTAATGCCGTAGCTACAGTGAAACACTGCAAATGTTCACAGATATCCCACATGCTGCCAGTGAAGCAGTTATTTCAACCACCAACTGCTTCAACCTGAAAAAGCTCTTGGATAATTGGAAAGAAATGTAAACAGTAGCATTCAGCTGACAACACTCAAACTCAGGTTGAGGATTGCTATAAGTAGGCTAACCAAGGCCTACTCAACATCACGGCAATGTTATTTTGGCCCCTTTGCAGTTGTTGACAAACAAATATTTGGCTTTGTTATTTAAATGATTTCTACAAACAAGCCTACAGCGGAGGACTAGTTTTGTTTCATATCCTCCCTTTGGTTAACTGTTTTGTTTTGTCTTTCGTTTTGTTTTGTCATTCTTTCCTGTCCTCATTTGCTTGCTCTCGCTCCCCCTTTCTCTCCCCCCCTTCACATGTCAGGCTCCGGCAGGAACCAATAAACAACTATGCTCTCGACAGACAGACAGAGAGACAGACAAACAGACAGATACATAGAAAGACAGACAGATACATAGAAAGACAGACAAACAGACATGAAGCAGACAGATGAAAATGTATGATAGTTAGCTGACTAACTGCAGACACTGCTCCACCGTCTCACCCATGTGACATCTGTTACTCATCTCTATTACCTTCCTAAACAACTGGATACACTGTATTCTAGCATAACAGAACTCACCCAATACATACCCTACCACAGACACAGAGGAGGGAACCAGAGTAGCAACCATGACTGACTTGTCACAGCTAATTACAGTATCCGGCAACATGAAGTCACTAGCTGGTTCACAACTAATCATTACATCTAGGCCAAGGCTATTAGAGGGTGTCTGCGTGTGGAGAAGTGATGTGTTCTAGTGACTCACCAGACGGTTGTTCTCGTAGACATTCTCTTTGGAGAGGGAGTCAAAGTCTCTGGCATGACAGGGGAAAAAAATGACAACATTTAAAATCTAAACGAATAACCTACTCTAAATCATTGATACAATCACAATACTACAGTCAAATTATGAGAGATCACACTGCTATTGTTATGTAAAAGGTTGAGCATCTAACCAGACCAGAAATAACCCATATAGCATATTAAAGCTATAATATGTAACTTTTTGGGCAACCCGACCAAATGCACATAGAAATTTGAGTTATAGATCAGTTATAGATGAATTCCCATTGAAAGCATGTCTAAGAAGTGGTAGATCTGTTCTATACGTGCTATTTCTCTGCTTCCCGTTCTGAAGTTTTGTTTTTGCGTCTTTTACTTTGGGTTTTGTACACCACCTTCAAACAGCTGAATAAATATACAATATTTTGGGTTATGGAAAATATTTTCCAAAGAGGTTTAGATGGTACAATGATTGTCTACACAATGACTGTTTGTTTTGTCACACAAACTGAAATTAGGCTAACTATTAGAATTTTTGCAACCAGGAAATGGCGGAGCAATTTTTGCTTAGTGCATCTAAGTAATGCCAGGCCTAACTATCTTGGAGGGGGTTAGTCGGTTTGATATCATCAGAAAAGTCGTGAGTGATGGCCCATCAAACACCATCAGGATCCGAACAGAACGACAGACAGTGTTTGGCCATACACAACCAGTTACCTCTATATTTCACTGAGAATGGGGCCACAGCGCACATCAACATCAACAGTGTTTTATGGGTGAACCCCACTGTGATGAAAGGACAGCAGGTTGGCTCAACACAGCAGTAATGAGTAGGTGGCTAGTTGACTGGGCCTGGAGCAGGGAACTAAACCCCATGTTCCCACCAGTTAACATCCTGCTGTAAAACTGGGTCTGCGTCTCAAATGTAACCCTATTCATTATGTAGAGCACTACTTTTGACCAGAGCTCTATGGACCCTGATCAAAAGTCGTGCACTATGTAGGGAATAGGGTGGGATTTGGGACGCAAACCGAGAACATTTGTGAGTTGCTTTTGGACACAACGTTTCTGCTCTGTTAAAGGTATATAGGAAAAACACCAACATGTTGGTTCTCAGTCTGGATACAGGAAACCTCACTAGCACAGCCAGCCCATAGACTAGTATGAGACTGCCTATAGCACAGCCAGCCCATAGACTAGTATGAGACTGCCTATAGCACAGCCAGCCCACAGACTAGTATGAGACTGCCTATAGCACAGCCAGCCCACAGACTAGTATGAGACAGCCTATAGCACAGCCAGCCCACAGACTAATATGAGACTGCCTATAGCACAGCCAGCCCACAGACTAGTATGAGACAGCCTATAGCACAGCCAGCCCATAGACTAGTATGAGACAGCCTATAGCACAACCAGCCCACAGACTAGTATGAGACAGCCTATAGCACAACCAGCCCATAGACTAGTATGAGACAGCCTATAGCACAGCCAGCCCATAGACTAGTATGAGGCAGCCTATAGCACAACCAGCCCACAGACTAGTATGAGACTGCCCATAGCACAGCCAGCCCATAGACTGGTATGAGACAGCCCATAGCACAGCCAGCCCATAGACTAGTATGAGACTGCCTATAGCTCAGCCAGCCCATAGACTGGTATGAGGCAGCCCATAGCACAAAGGGAGCTCTGTTCTCCCCCTAATCTGACTCTC
>NC_074704.1:11014677-11064677 GCF_029448725.1 Salvelinus fontinalis
CATGGCCCCAAATGCACTTAGCCTAGCCGTCCTGACCTAACGCTACGTCACACACACTGCCACTCTGCTGTAGGCCTACTGGTGCTAAAGCGCTAATGCTACAGCCGAGTCTGCTATTACTCAAAGTTGTGCAAAGTGCAGCAACTGCCATTGCCAAATCGTCCTTGAGTAACACTGGAGTCTCTGGAGTGGTAACACTGGAGTCTCTGGAGTGGTGCCCCTCGGGGCTTCAACAGCTGACAGCCTGACAGGCCAGATCAGAGCAATGCTTCCCATGTATTCATTTAGCAGCAGCTAAATTGTTGTTGGCACAACAACAAAAATGAGAGAAAATAATTGACCTATCACATTTTTTTTTACAATATAATCTTTGAGAACAAGAAATCAATAAAAGCTAGACAGTCAGGGAGAAACAAAAAATATACTAACAATAGATGGAGTATATTTGGCATGGCTGGATTAGTGACAGGGCACATGCCCAGGGGCCCCGATTGATTTTGTTATAATGTTTGAGCCTAAGAACACAGAATTAGCCATGGCAAAATGTGTATAATTGAAGGAAATTCATTTTCACACTGCAAAATGTTCTCTCGGCTCCATGGAAAAATTGATAGAATTGCAAGAAATTGACTGGAAAAACAGCACATTTCTCTCTGCCAACAGTTCCAGACCGACTTAACCCACTCGTTCTGCGAGCATTGCACATTTTTGGGGGAGAATCACTGCAGACCATGACATGGTAGGATGAGGCACTGAGAACCTAATCCAACAAGTATTGGTGCCCTGCTCACAAGTTGATTTTGGACGAGGGGCCTGCCATCGCCACCGGTGTGCTCGCTGTCAACCATCCTCATGATTAAGTCCTGTACTGTGTGTGAGTGGACTTGGTGTCGCTGCCAACAAGCTACATGCTCTGGTGGTTAAACAACAAAACACAGCATGTAGTCAAATGTCCTCAGCATATTTGGTGGTGATGTTGCTGCGTGGACAGTAAAGAGGAAAGAGGAGACATTTTGAACAGTCTGGGAGGGTGAGTTGCACGGTGTGGGAGAAAATGAACTTCAACCCGTCAGAAAGGTTCAACTGAGAAACACAGAGGTAGAGAACACCGTGTCAGGGTGGAAACGGGAAGTGAAATACAGAAAAGGGGAAAAGAGAGACAATACAGAGGCCATTAGCGTCATGTGTAGGGGAGAATGACACATCAAACAAAACACGTCTGACATGAGACCGTAGTCTGGCACCGAAATCACATGAAACGGAGGTCAATACTGACTGAATAATAACTGATATGGGCCAATCTGTCTGAACCCATTGATGGATCTACTGAATAAGGCTTATTGTTGGTACTGAGGAAATAATACAAGTTGCAGCTACCCAACCTTGGTCAGGCTTATAGCTTCAGTTTAATCACCTTGCTTATTAACCCTGAACCAAGAGCCACTTCAGTCAGAGAGAACTGGACCCTGTCTGATCCTGAATGACATTACCAGGATTCTGTCAGATAAGTCATTTGTATAGTACAGTGGCGTGCTGAACGCTGTCAGTGCTAAGAACTGGAGTAGCATCGCTGTGCAGTACTGTACACTGGCTGGCTAGAGTAGCATCGCTGTGCAGTACTGTACACTGGCTGGCTAGAGTAGCATCGCTGTGCAGTACTGTACACTGGCTGGCTAGAGTAGCATCGCTGTGCAGTACTGTACACTGGCTGGCTAGAGTAGCATCGCTGTGCAGTACTGTACACTGGCTGGCTAGAGCAGCATCGCTGTGCTATACTGTACACTGGCTGGCTAGAGTAGCATCGCTGTGCAGTACTGTACACTGGCTGGCTAGAGTAGCATCGCTGTGCAGTACTGTACACTGGCTGGCTAGAGTAGCATCGCTGTGCAGTACTGTACACTGGCTGGCTAGAGTAGCATCGCTGTGCAGTACTGTACACTGGCTGGCTAGAGTAGCATCGCTGTGCAGTACTGTACACTGGCTGGCTAGAGCAGCATCGCTGTGCTATACTGTACACTGGCTGGCTAGAGTAGCATCGCTGTGCAGTACTGTACACTGGCTGGCTAGAGTAGCATGAGAGCTAAATGCAGGTTGGCAGGAGGAGGCCCCTGCTGCAGATTACCCTGACGGCCTGTCTGTCTGGATCAGACTGAAGACAGTCACAGAGAGGCCAGGCCCCTGCTGCAGATTACCCTGACGGACTGTCTGTCTGGATCAGACTGAAGACAGTCACAGAGAGGCCAGGCCACTGCAGCGCTGCTAGTTGGCTGATGAGGCTGCCTGGCCAAATAGCTCTGAGCTCAGGGGACAGAGGTAGAGCTGGATCTTTAGCCTTTGACCCATAGAGAAAGATGTACTGTAACATATCTGGTGTCATTTGCCCTCACTCCTTTCTACTGTATGTAGTAGTTGAAGGCTTAGGTCACGTCGTGTGATCTCATGTCCTGTCACACACACACATAAGCCAGAATAGGTGCCGTGTGTGTAGTACTGGTGCAGTGTGTATGAGATGCTGCATGCAGGTCATGCACGCTTGGTTTTCACACACATGTTGAAGGACATGGACACACAACATGTGACATCTGCTGTACAGTAATAAGACATTCCTTTACAGAGCAGAGTTACAGTACGAGGTGCATGGTTGTACCTGAATCATCTGTACTGTACTGAATGGGAGGCATCATCGTTTGCTCACTCCTACTCTGAGCCAAGGCAGTTCTATTTACCATCTTCCGCCTCCTTGCAACCCATCATCGACATTATTTTGATGCAGTTAGTTTGTGGCCTAACTGTGCCCTTGTTTTGTGACTGCAGTGTGTGTGAGTCCCACACAGGAAAAGGGGTGTGTTGTTACAGACAGGGCCAGACCTGTCAACCTACATTAGATACTGCACACTCGGCTTACCCTTGGTTTTCCCCTTTCTAATGCTGCTTAGAAACAGTCTCTGCAGTGACGCCTGGATTACAAGTCAAGCCTAGGTTTGCTGGCTGTAGTAGCTCACAACAACGTTGTTAGTGGAACACTGGTTGTTGTGGCGAAAGGCAATGTAGGTTAGCAAAACATATCTTTGTGCACACAAACACGGGTGCTTAAATGATAAACACCAACACAAGTTAGAGGGCACACCCTCCCTATATTTAGTTTCATGTTGAAGTGACATGATCTTGATCGAGTTCAAAAGGTTTCCGTTCCACAGTTCTGTGAAGGCGAGGACAATCTTAGTTCCCTGGCTACATAATTCCGAAGGTGATCTGGCTCTGGCTGAGAGCACTAACTTGCCACCCCATGATATAAGTACACCCCATATCTAGTAACAGGCTAGATTTTTTAAATTTAACTGGGCAAGAAGTAGAACAGTTAATTTAGCCTAGCGTTAGACCAGGAACACAGAGTGTACTTGAGTGTCCTGATAGGATTAGATTACAGTGAAATCAGCAGTCACGCATTACGGTATCGAAGTTCAGCACCCAGATTGTTCTGTAGTTAACAGTTGTTACATTGTAACAGCACGTTGCAACATTGTACTTAGTGATCCTATTTTGGAGCAACACATTGTTAAATTCTTGATGAGTTCGTGAGTTCCATTGTTATTTTAGAATTCTTGTCAATATTGACATTTTGCCCTGATGTGTTAAATAAACCTGCTCTTTGTTGCTGGCGTGTTATGTTTCTAAATTTGTATTGTTTCAGAGGGACAAGATCATCTTGTTTAGGCCTGGGAAGAAGTGGAGAACGTTTTTCAAAGTGTATTGAAACTAACTAAATACTTACATCAAATCCGGTCTATATCGGTGGATTATGGCACAGAATGCCAAGCCATCCCGGAAAGACGATGACATGTTCTTGATGTCTACATCGTTGTAACTCTCGCATTGTATCCGACACCATTCTTGAAGTGCTTTTAACGACCCCATGTTTGGAAACATTCAGATTTTATTCCTTTCAATATCGGTCTCATCCCACGTGTAGCGGGATGAGAAATAAGTTTTTGTAAGATTCTAGAAGCCGTCCTCCTGCTTTTCGAATTTTGGAGGACAACACCCGAAATGACTCATTCGGAATTCCATTGACTGGTCGAGGACAGTAGCGTTGAAGTCACGTTTGGTAGCAAGCAGGCTAACTTTGCGATGTCAATGAAACATTGTTTCCACAACTCCGCCTGCAGATGTGATCAAAGTTTCGATCTGCAAGTTTTCCCAACACGCACAATCAATAATCACCATATAAAAAGAATCCTACATACAATGGGTTTGACAGCTTGTCACAGAAATGTTGTCAGTGGCTAGCTAGCTACCTGGATTAGTTAGCTTCGGTCCAAATATAGACGAACATCTCAACCCTGTTTCAGACTGATGCAGTTAGCATTTTAGCTAGTTAGCTGGCTGAAGCTAACTAGCCATGTTTTCACTTGGAAAAACACATTCATTGACCCGAAACGTGTCCCTTATTCGTGTGAACTCAGTTACAATCTTTATGTTGAAGCATCATCCAAAACTTTAAATGGGAAACGTGGTTGCTTGTTATATGGTGCAGTCCCATCTGTGTCGTTATACCGGTCAGACTCCAGAACAAGGCGTTTTTTCTTTCTCGTGCACTCCTCTTGACGGCAAAACAGAAGATACATGTATCAGATAAATGCACAGTTGTGTTTGGATGGCGATGATGGTTAGTTAAATGTATTATGAAAAATTAATTGTAATCACGGCAGCCGTCCATTCTGCCAAACCTTGCTTCGGCTGCCTGCTGTTGAAATGAAACGAATTCAACAACGTTACTCCTATGTGTCCGCTAGAGGGAGTAGTTAAATACTTTTTTTGCCATCTTTTTTGGCCACTATAATTACAGGACACACACACTGTCTGTTGACAGCGACACAAACTCTTTTTGACAACTTTTATGAAATATGTTGTTGGTCTCTCCTCCTCTCTGTGGATTTTAATAGACGTATGAGTGAAACTCTAAACTGCATATTGCTGTTTATGTTTCCAGTTTCTGTGCTATTAGGAGCAGGCTTGTCATCAATGGTTGAGGGTTGAGAACACACTTTGTGGAGGCAGAGAAGGATCAGGTATATCAGTCATTTAAAAAAACATAAATAGACCATGGGCAACAGCCAGAAGGCTTTAGCCTACCGGGTGTGTTTCTATTGCAATGCATCTGTCTTGCTCCTGATGGAGCCTTTACATGTGACGACGAAACATAGAACTTTGTGCCTTTTCGTGGTATCTGTGTAGAAAAGCCGCGGCTTTTGTGGAGCGATGGGTAACGACCGTGCTTCGTGGGCAACCGTTGTTGATGTGTGCAGAGGGTCCCTGGTTCGCGCCCGGGTCGGGGCGAGGGGACGGTTTAAAGTTATACTGTTACATATGTGTATTTGGATGAGAGCAGCAGGTCTAGGGCTGACATGTAGCAGTATGACTTGACTTTTTATTTTATTTTTATTATTAACAAATATCAACAAACAAAAGAGGAAAGTATGACTTGACATGGAGGCTTTTGGTGCAAGATGATATCGGTCATAAAATGCATCATCACGCACTTCAGATTTTATCCTTGACAACCGTGTAGTAGGGGGACTACCAAGAATTGCTTGATATGATGACGCCCATATCGTTGCATGAGACAGGCAAAGTAACGCGATAGCTGCCAGTTTGGCAATCGGAATCCCCGAAAATGGCGGCGCCGCCAGAGGAGGAGAGCTTGGAGTCTCGCGTCAGTGAGTCATACGATGCTTTTACTGCTATAACGACTCAATACGTGACCAATTTACTTTCAGAAAACTGAGGTAGAGAATGCGCTGTAGTTGTAGTGTCATGAGCATAATTGTTGTATGTGCAGTGGATGAACATCCCAGTGATGATGATGCTTTATCCAAAGTGCTAGCTAGCGTGCTATAACGTAGCGATGCTAAGGTCGGGACAAAAACAGTCCTCACCCCTGTATTGTTTACGCAGAATAATGCCTTGACAAGCACGGATATTGTTTATTTTAGATGTTCTTAATACGCAATTTGTTACAAATACAACAAAGTCCGACTTTGAAACTGGTGAATAAGACTGGCTAAGCTAACTAGCCACATTATCCAGTGGCTAAGTGTCAATGGTCAAATCAATTGGGGAGGAGTCATTCTGCTAACGTTTGCAGCAAGTAAACACGAAAGCTTTCTTTGTGCATTTGGTTCTAGGGTAGCGAGAAACCCTTGAAAATGTTGATAAGCCCCAGGTTCTGGAATTTGCTTTTATTCTCCCCAGACAAAGCCACCAACCCTCGGAACAAGGAGGCGGACTGGGACAGTATCCAGGGCTTCTGTGAACAGCTCAACAATGAGCCTGAAGGGTAAGGAGGACCAACATGTGGAGAGCTGGTCATAGGCTTGCTTTGTCAGTCAGTACTTCAACATGTTTAAACATATGGCAAACCATACAGGTACTCTTATTTGATGTCACCTCCCTCCCCCCTAGTCCTCAACTGGCTACCAGACTTTTGGCACACAAGATCCAGTCACCCCAAGAATGGGAGGCCATGCAAGCACTAATGGTGAGTATACCGTTATCTGGGTAATGTATTGGTTGACATGCTCACTGACATCTCCATTAGCCAGAATGTGCTAATTGTAAGTGATCCCACCACCAGCAGTATCATAACATATATGTGTCCCTAGGTCCTAGAGATGTGCATGAAGAACTGTGGGAAGAGATTCCACAATGAAGTGGGCAAATTCCGCTTCCTCAACGAGCTCATCAAGGTGGTTTCACCCAAGGTACTGTCTGGAGAGCTATTTCTCTAGGGTTCCATTTGAATTGAATCACTTTTTGACTGCACCCCTTTTTGGTTCAGATCAACTTTCCATACATATTTTCCCATGATAGAAGTGGGGTATGCAAAATGGGTCCATTTTGAGCACCTGCATGTTTTGTCATTTCGGTCCAATAAGTCACTTTCTGACCACTTATACTACGGGCAAATATGTATGGAAAGTTTTGTTCAAATCAAAAAGGGTGCGGACAACAAGTGATTGAAATCAAATGGAACAACCCTTTATGTAACTCAACCCCTTTTTAATAAACAAACAAAACACAGTAATCCATTATGTCTGTTTTGATGTTCCTAAATCTCGTCTCCTGTGCAGTACCTGGGTACTCGGGCCCCAGAGCCAGTGAAGAAGAAGGTTCTGGAGGTGATGTTCAGTTGGACGGTGGGCCTGCCTGACGAGCCCAAGATAGCAGACGCCTACCAGATGCTGAAGAAACAAGGTGAGCTTTAATAGTGATGACACACGTAGAAAGAATAGGAGTGAAATAAATCGTTCTCTCTGTGTTGGTCCTTTTCTATCAACTCTCATTGTTTTCACTATGCTGGAACTTCAGGATGAGGAATATGGTTAAATCATATGATTATTACTGTACTGTAACTGGATGATAATTTCAGGAGTTCACTCATTTTATTTTTTAGTTATCTGTATGTTCCCCTAACGTGTGCTCCTGATATAAATAGTATTTTGTCCATGTCAATCTCACTTCTTCTTTGTATAGTTTATGCACCAACATAAGACAAAATCATATTGAAACTCCTGAGTCTGCATCCAGCATTATAATTTTTTTCACTTAGTCCGTCTAAATGAGAGAGAAAAACTGTTTGTGTAGTATGACTGTTTGTGTAGTATGATGGAAGATAATTACATAGTGCTCAAGTTAAGTGTTTTGCTCCAGGGAGTGACGGCCAACAATATTTCTTAGCCTGGCCCTGAATCCTTTGCTTGGGCTGCTTGTGTTTACAATAACTTCATGGGGAAAACAATGTTATTACCAACGTGCCGGAAACCCACGCTATATACATGATGTACTATATATACACTGTAGGGAGTGCCGGTGACCGGCTGTTTATTCATGTGACATGGATGGGGTTCCCTGCTCTCTTCCAGGCATTGTGAAGCAGGACCCGGTACTTCCTGATGAGCCCCTCCCACCCCCTCCGCCCAGAACTAAGAGCGTCATCTTTGAGGATGAGGAGAAGTCCAAGGTAAAGATGACAATGAAGCAGCCCCTTGAGTTTTGTCAATAGAGATGACATTAGCGGACATTTTGAATTGATGTCGTCTTTCCATTCTTCCACTGTAATTTTCATGTATTCCCTAACGGCCTGCTCTCCCTCTTACCTCTCCTCCTGTTTCCCCCTGTTTTCCTTCCTCTTCCCTTCCTTCCTTTGTAGATGCTGTCTCGGCTTTTGAATAGCACTCACCCTGAAGATCTAAGAGCAGCAAACAAACTCATTAAGGAAATGGTGCAGGAGGTGTGTCCTACTCTGTTTACTCCTGTCTGCGCGATTGTGTGTTTGTTTGGGTGGGTGTCAATAAATGCTTATATGCCTATTGCATTCACAACGCAGTCGTTTTTTTTTTTTTTTTTTTTTTTTACTAGTACGCTAAGTAAACAGCGAGCACTTCTAATGATTTTATGGATTGAATTCTGAACTCCCTCACGATTGTGATTTACTATCCTTACAACTGCTCTCATAATTGTACTGTATATGCCTGCAATAAAACAACCTATGCAGACTTCAGAGCGCTCCAGCTTTTCTTTTATGGGATGATGTTTTTATTTTATTGCAGTGTTCTGAGTGTGTGTGTGTTCTGTTACGGTCCTCCAGGACCAGAAGCGAATGGAGAAGGTGTCTAAGCGTGTGAACGCCATCCAGGAGGTGAAGGAGAGTGTGGGCCTGCTGACCCAGCTACTGGGAGACTATAGCAAGGAGAGCAGCTCCCAGAGCAATCAGGAACTCATCAAGGTTAGCACAGAGCAACACCACTAGGGGTGTGTGTGTGCAATGGGCTATTTCTAAATGTGTTTGTGTTTGCAGGACCTATACCAGAGCTGTGAAAAGATGAGGCCTACTTTGTTCCGATTGGCTAGCGACACAGAGGACAACGATGAGGCCTTGGGTGAGAATCTTGTGTTTACATATAGTGTGATAGAAAAGTTTGGTCATATGCACATTCTTAAAAACATAGGTGCTGGGCTAATAAAGAATACTAGTATAGAACAAGAAGGCGCGCACACTGTCAGGACCCGACGAAGATCCGTTTCGGATCGAAACGTTGTCAATAAAGCAGTGAATTGGGAGCCGTAAGAGTGTGCGGGCCTTTGTTCTATACATATAGTGTGATCACATCAATACAGCAGGTATGATTCAAAATGGCTGAAGAGTGATGCATGCCTCTGTACGGTTGTTAGACAGTACTATATGGTTATGTCGTGTTCTGTATTGACGCATTGCATAGCTCACCCTCTGTGTACGTCTGTTACGCCAGCTGACATCCTGCAGGCCAATGACAGCCTGACGCAGGTCATCAACCTGTACAGACAGCTGGTGAAGGGAGAAGAGGTGAACGGAGACAGCACAGCCATGCCCACACTACTAGGTGAGAGAGAGAGAGGACCTCTGTAGGGTCACGACCTGAACCTGCTGACGTCTCAGAGGGGCAGACACACTGTTCTACACACTCCCAACATGTTCAAACATGCACAGACTGAACCTCAGGACATCCAGCATAATCAACCACGTTGTTTCCCTGTTCATTTTCACAAATGTGTTCCGTGTGTTTAGTTCAGTAGATTCAGACATTTGATCACAGACCGACATGTTTGATCTCTCCACAGGAAGTAGCACAGCCCTCCTAGACCTGACAGGGTTGGACACCTCGCACACCGGACTTCCCTCCTACCCAGACACCCCCTCACTACAGACCCCGTCACAAGAACTGGGTATCAGCCTGCTAGATGATGAGCTCATGTCACTAGGTAAGCAGCAGTTCTGAATGTCGTTTCGCTAGCTTGTTTACTCTTATTAAACTGCCCGATTATTTTCCAACTTGCCATGACTCGTCCAACTGTGGTTATGCATTGTGTTCTCTCTCGGTTTGTGTCGACAGCCTCTTTCTATTGTTGTTTTCACTCAGGACTCAATGACGTAACGCCCAACTCTACCCACACTCCTCAGTCGGGAGACTGGAACTCCTTTCAGGTGAGAGAGAGTTGTCAGCATATGACGCATGCACACACACACAAAATGTCCCTAACCTAGTGTTTTTCTGCGCAGTGTTCTGACAGTGTAGAGCCAGTCGTCCCAGTGATGCCTACTGCAACAGTGTTGCTACCGGCCGTGACCCCTATCCCGCAGGCTCCATCAGGGGGGGCCCCCGCTGCTTCCCCTAAAGCCCTGGATGAGTTAGACCTGCTGGGCAAGACCCTGCTGCGTCAGTCCCTACCCCCGGGGACGCAGCACGTCAATTGGTAAACACTGCAGGCCAGAGAGGCAGCTGCTTATCTGTAACGTAAACACTCTGTTTTCTCTTTAAAAAGCTGACCCTTTGCTCTCTCTCCCTCTCCCAGGGATAAACTGCAGCCCCAGTCCAGACCCACCCTGCGAGACCTCCAGACCAAGTCCAGTACCAACACTACTAGTACCTCCACCCCCAGCCCTGTCCCGGCCTTCCCCTCGGAGCAGCCTGGGTCTCTCCTAGACTCCCTGCCCAGCCTCGGGCCTCCTACCCCAGCCGCCCAGAACGACATCTCCTTAGCTAACGTGACTGTGCCCCTGGAATCAATCAAGCCCAGTAAGCCAATTATCTGATCAATCTGTATTACTGTATGGTTGTTTTGAACGTTAGCAAGAAAAATACCAAACCAGACTACAAATAATAACTATAACATACCCAGCCATTACCTGTGTTGCAACATGTCTCCAGACATGGTGATGGCTGGGCATGAACTAACCCTAAGCCTCTGTCTGTCCTCTAGGCAGCTTGTTACCAGTGACTGTATTTGACAAGCACAGTTTGCGGGTGCTGTTCCACTTTGCCCGTGACTCTCCTCCCTCTCGGCCTGACGTGCTGGTAGTGATCATCTCCATGTTGTCCTCCGCCCCCATACCAGTCACCAACATCCGCTTCCAGTCTGCAGTACCCAAGGTTGGTCCTGTCTCTCTATCATCTCTCGCTAACCCCCCCCCCCCCCCCTCTATTTTTTTCTTAGTGATCCATCTTCTACCTCTATCATTTGTTTGTCCTTAATTTCCACTCTGTCTGATTAGATGGTTGTGTTCTGTGGTAACCTATGTGCGCTGAGTTGTGACTGTAGTTTAATGATTAGATGGTTGTGTTCTGTGGTAACCTATGTGCGCTGAGTTGTGACTGTAGTTTGATGATTAGGTGGTTGAGTGCTGAGTTGTGACTGTAGTTTGAGTGTAATGTGTTTCCTCCTCTGTCTGTTTCTAGGTGATGAAGGTGAAGCTACAGCCTCCTTCAGGAACTGAGCTTCCAGCCTTCAACCCCATCTTACCCCCAGCTGCCATCACACAGGTCCTACTGCTGGCTAATCCTCACAAGGTACTATCTACACACACACACACACAGACTCCTCCTGCCTGCTTTCCAAGGTGTTTAACATATGCTCATAAAAAAAAACAGCCAAGTCAGCATCTCATTTGTAGCTGTGAAATTCCCTGAGGTGACAGACTGTCACCGTGGCAACAAAACAGAACTTAAACATGTGCAAGCAGAAAGCATGTTAATTTGTCCCCTTTCCTGGTGTAGCCTAACATGTTTCTGTTTTTTATTTCAGGAGATGGTCCGGTTGCGATACAAGCTCACATTCAACCTGGGAGAAGAATCACATGATGAATCCAGCGATGTAGAACAGTTCCCCCCTCCAGACACCTGGGGGAACCTTTAGTGGGACTGATCAACTTCCTGTCACCTGATCCGCTGCTTCCCTTAGGTGTAGGTCGAAGGTCCCCCCCAAGCACTGGTCCAGGGAAAGATGGCGTTTTTACATTGTGATGGTTACGGGAAATCTGGTCTTAGACCTGTTATTTGGGATCGGTTTCTCCCTTAAGGGTCACACCAAATGTGTGCTGTTGACATCTGACTGCTGACTTTTTCGTGTAATTCTTACATGTAAAATCGGTTTGCAAATTATGTCCGGTACTCTGTTCAGAGGTGCTAACTACTCTCGGCAGGCAAACGCTATTGGTGTGTCCGTGCCCTTATGTCTTCCCATTTGTTATGGATTGAATATCGGCAGGGAAAGCTGATCCTAGATAAGTTATTTGTGGGCAGTTTCTCCCTTATGCCTTCCCATGTGTCCCATCCATGATCCGCCACCCCATGTCCCTATGTTGTCATCTTTCATACTCCATTTTGTGTTTTTCTTTATTCCATTGACTACTACAATCAGCCCTTAGTCTCCAATGCATTACTGTATAATAACCACCTCACGATCTGTCCAAAACAAATCATTGCTGTGAGTTCTGAGAGAACAAGTTGAAGCCTTTTAAACTGAATGTGGTGGGACTGTTTCTCTCAGGCCTATGCCTGATAGCATTATTCTGCACAAAATATGACACTCAAATAGTGTAGTCCAAAGTATTTTCTTTTTATTATTTGTACGGTATAAGACCAGTTGGGTCTGTGAGTGTGTAATATAAGTTGGGCAGTAGGTGTAACAAATGTATATCCTGTCCAATCTTCTGTGAAGGAATATCCAATCTATGACGTTTTTATTCATTCTATTGAAATCACTTGATCATATTGTTTTGATCTAAACAGCAATTTGTTGCTGTTTCTATTTTTTCCCCCGTTTAAGTGATTTCATTCACTACACGATGCATGCACTTCCTGTTTGTTTGGTTTTGCACATGAATATGATTCCCTCATTTGCTGTCCTCTGTTCCACCTTCAGCTGTTGACGTTGACCCAAAGGGAGAGACGTTAGTTGAGTACTGAGTTGTCAGTGCTGACACCGTTTAAATCTGCCGTATGTGCCTAAAGCTGAGAGTTTGTTCTTTATGTATTTAATTTTTTTTTTACCTTCCATGTACATATGAATGCTAATTTGTTTGTCAAATTTTTTCCCGTTTCGGAGTCGGACTACTGATTTTCTTGTTATGACATCTGGTTATGCTTCCTTTGGTGCGAGATGTGAAATTGTCATTGATGATGCGTCCGTTCAATCTCGGGGCGACCAATCATATCCGCAAGGGACAGTGGAGGCGGAAGCTTTTGCTCCAGTCAAGTAGTACCACCCGATTCAATCAATAAAATGATTTATTGAAGACTAAGATTAGTTGATCAGGTATCATGTTAGTTAGTGCTGGGCTAGAAGTAAAGCCAGCAGCCCCACCTGTCCATTGCAGATAGTCATCCACCCCTGGTCCAACCATGCAGCAGCTGCATCTCTCACGTCATTCTGCAGCTCCCCTCCACATTCCACCTCCCTGCCTTTATTACCTAGCCTGCGTCTCAGATCTGTTTGTGCAGTCTTGCAAACTCAATGACTAGGAGCTGGTAAAACAGATCTGGGACTCAGGCTACCTATTTCTTGCTCTTGACTTTGTAAATAATAAGAATGGTTCTGCAATTATGTACATTTGCCAGAAAGTATAATTACAAAGAGCAAATAAATATTGAGGGGGGAATGGTGAGAATGTAGTGCAAATATGTATTTAAGGGAAATAAAGTTACTTTTTCTTGGGGGTTTAAATGGACTTTTGTCTATTGGTGGTTGTCAATGAATGTGCACTCCTGCTTACCTATCCTGTACTCCATACAACAATTACAAGGATTTCGGTTTCAGAAACTTTATTGAAATCCTGTGAAATAAAACAAAGTAGAAAAATAACATAAGTATGAATTACCTCTTACCAATAAATGTTGATTAAACATTCACAAAGCAACACTCAATGTGCAGGATTATGACAAGTGTCTGATTTTCATTCCCAAATTCTCCTGATATAGTTCTAATATGATTCTGAAGAAAATGGCATAGCCATACAGCTTATGTAGTTTATAAACAGTTTCTATAAAAAGCTGACTGCAGTATCAAATGAATATACATATTAAGAATAGGATAATAGAGGACATAATGCAACATTCACTTCCCCAAAAGAGAAGTAGAAAGCATAGCTGACTGACAAAATCACTGGAGTTCTACATGGCAACAAAAACATATCACATTTTAGCATTTGTTACTCACTAAAGGACTAGAACCTCACCATTTAGAGTAAATCGCAAATGCAAATATCAACTCCTGTCTTGCCAATTAATACCAAAGAGTCACAGCTTCAGATTCACAGAATACCATATTCTGGCAACGCACGGACTACTCTTGAACACATGAGAAGTGTATCATGCATGAGTACTATATATTTTCAGATGTAGTTAAAATCATCGCGAAACAAAACAGTACAAAAATATGTAGCTATATGTTAGCCCTTACCTCCTCAAATCTCTTGACTTTTGCCTTCTTACCATGGTAGGTAAGGGCAGGACAGCAACTCTAAACACCCTTTCAGAGTAACGTTACAGTTACACACTGATAAACACTAGGGTTTGAAGAACCATGGTGATTTGGATTCCAAGCACCATGACTGTATAGTAATTCTACTTCCTGGGTGGGGGTGTAGGAGGCGGGGGGGGAGCAAAGGGGTACGGAGGCTTCCCTATGAAGCCCATGAGAGGGGGCTGTGGCGGGGCCATCAGCTGGGCCATGAGGGGCTTGGGCCCTGCTGGAGGTGGAGGAGCTGGACCGAACACACCCTGGGGCTGACTGGACTGATTCTGCCCCCCACCACTACTACCCCTAGGGGCCCCATTAGCTGCCCCCCCAGCCCTGGAGCTGTACTGGGTACCATAGCTCTGGTACTGATCGGCCCCCCCGGAGCCGTAACTTCCCCGGCTGACCCTGCTTCGGTCCCTGTAAGAGGAAGAGGACCTAGTGTCTCCGTCCCGACCCCCGCCACTGCGCCCGTCCCGGCTAAAGCTGCTGCCGCGGCTGTCTGGCTTGTTGCCCCCGCTGGCGGAGCGCAGGCGACTCTCACACACGTCCTGGAACATCATGTTGGGGTTGTTGGCGCTGGAGCCGCCGCCACGGTAACGCATCCTGCCACCTGGAGAAGAACAGTCACATAGGAGGATTAGAATGTCATAACATAAGCTGAAATATTTTAGTTTAAGAATGTCAAACATCACTGGTTACACAGAAGGTGTAGTTTATGTTTGGATTTGAGATGGTAAAGGTAATAGAAAATAATTAAAAACTAGGGTCTAGAAATCACATCCATTCCTCAATTGAGTCAGCATAGTATGGTTCGGGTTAACCCTATAGTGTGAATCAAGCCAGTCTCACCCCCTCCTCCCCCATGTCCAGAGTTAACCAGCTGCAGCAGTTTGGGATTGATGGCCTGCCGGGCCTCCTCCAGGACTCGGACCAGGTCCCTGGCCTGGCGCAGGTTACCCGGGGTGAAGAAGGTGTAGGCCGTGCCCTTGTTGGTGCTGCGGGCTGTACGGCCGATCCTGTGCACGTAGTCCTCAGACGAGTTGGGGTAGTCGTAGTTGATGACAAACTTGATATCCTCCACGTCTTTGGGGGAAAGTGGTTTTGAGAGGTGGGAGAGGAAGGTGATGGGAGAGGAGGGAGAGAGGAGGGTTTGGAGGGTGAGATGAAAGAGGAGGGTGAGATGAGAACGGAGGGAGAGGAGGGTTAGGAGGAAGAGGGGGGTTAGGAGGGTGAGATGAGAGCAGGGAGAGGAGGGTTTGGAGGGAGAGATGAGAACGGAGGGAGAGGAGGGTTTGGAGGGAGAGGAGGGTTAGGAAGGTGAGGTGTGAGTTTGAGAGCAGGGAGAGAAGGGTTTGGAGGGAGAGATGAGGGAGAGAGGAGGGTTTGGAGGGAGAGGAGGGTTAGGAGGGTGAGGTGTGGGTTTGAGAGATTTTTGTACAGTGAGAAAGAAGACAGTTGGTATTCAAACAACACCAAAGCTATGAGAGAAAAGTGGATGATTATTTAGAAATCCATTTCTAATTAATATTGTATAAATATTGATTACCACTTACCTGTCCAATAATAACATAAGAATAACTATACATTTATCCAAATTGAAGTAGAATAAAAGTTTTAATTCTTGAAGTAAAACCTATGAAAGTTATTCAGTTTCGGGTCAAAATATCTTGACTGGAGAGGCCTAGAGGTTTAGTGGTAAACCCCATCAGAATGTGACAAGAGAGAACCACTCAGCATTAGGAGGGATTCAGTAGAGTTGATGATGTGACATTCTCTTTTCTGAACCTTCACCAATGCACAGTTTACGCAATCTTACATAATAGTATAACCATTCAGAACATTTAGTTCTACCATGGTAACACGTTCTCTGCTGAGAAATGGTATGAGAAGAATATGGGGAAATGAGTGACAGTACACTGTCAACACGATCAGACCAGAAGAGTAAAAAGTATTTCCAATGTTTCTTTTAAATTCGGATGTTGAAATGACAGTAGGACAAAAAAGTCTGTTTCTCATTACAGAAGCTCTGACAACACTGCTGGGTTGGTCCGAAAACAAAACATCTCCTTGGACCATTTCCCTGTTTTCCATAGTAACAGAGGGAGGCCATTTTACTACTCACAGAACCTGCCAAACCTTAATATGTTTCCACCAAGAGAAAGTGTAAATGTTGGAGGATAGAGTTCAACACAATTCCTTTAACAAATACCTTTCTGTGCCTGACTTCAATATGGATCGATGAAACTACCTGAATGAGTTGATGCAACCGGGGAGGTCGTGGAAGGTGTAGTAGGAAAGGGGGTGTTGAGGTACTTACCCCTTTAGAGTTGTTTTACAAGGGTAGTCAGTCACCCCCTGTCCTGTCCTGATCAGCCCTGGTTCGCTTGGAGGCGCTGGGGGGGGGGGAGAGAGGAGGGGGCTCAAACTAGCCCCCCGTTTCCCCCTCACCCTTCGCATACACCAGCAACGTCGGACACGAGCAGAACCGCTACCCCCCCCCCAATGGCCGGTTCTGTTGCTCTCTCGCCGAGTTGCAGGACCTCCGCAAATCGATCAGGACTCGATCCAGCCGAGCTCCTAACTCTCCCCGTCTGTCTGCCTTTTGGACGGACGGACGGAGGGAGACAGACAGGCACCTCAGGTTGATCCCAAGGAGAGCTCGCTGGAATCACATACCCTCAGTCTATGATGGGGGTCTGTGGGGGTGTTTAGGAACCAGATAATCATATACCCTCAGTTTATTGTGGGGGTCTATTTGGGGTGTTTAGGAACCAGAGAAGGTGGAGAATGGGGGGGATGTATCCTTCTGATAACTAGACAAGCCACTAGCTAGCTGCTAACGTGACTGAGGGCAACCCCAGTACTGTCTGACACCAGCATGTGCTGGAGCTGCCTTGTGCTGCACAACCCTGAGGGGGAGAGAAAAAGAACAAAGACACAGTCATAGGTAGCTTGGCAAACCCAACATGTCTATTTCCCCTTCTCAGGTTCCAGGTTTAACCTATTTAGTTAGGGAGGTGGAATAGGGCACTTCTGTACAAGTTTCAGGGTGGACATGGGGAGAACTGACTGTCGATTTCACGTATAGATACCCCTAAAACACACCCTACCTAGAAAATACCTGTAGAAAAAAATACAGTATAACTACAGTACTATGAAGGATGTAAACGTATCTCGAGGAATAATCAAACATATAATACTGAATATTTGGGATGTTTTCCTTCATGTTTTGGGTTACATCATAAAGGAGACGTGAGAGGAGGGTATTGGGGCGAGCATGGGGACATCTGCCCCCCCATCACACCCCCATTTAGGCAGCGTGCCAGAGTGCTCCGGTCGAAGGAAGTTCTGGACTGCAGTAACAAGAAACAGACTGTAAAACATTGTGGAGCTGAAGGCCTGGGGAGCTGAAGGCCTGGGGAGCTGAAGGCCTGGGGAGTTGAAGGCCTGGGGAGTTGGAGGCCTGGGGAGCTGAAGGCCTGGGGGATTGTGAGGCTACTGGTGCATCTTCTTTCCTTTCGAATGTAATTGACAGAGGTCATGCTGTAGAAAGAGTGCTGACCGATATTTCGTTGTTGTTTACAGGTTCAATAACACCGCTATTACATGTTTGCAGACAAATGTATGATTTTGTCGTTGTAAATCTTAAACCTGGAAAACGGGATGGGAAATTAGGCAACAACAAAAATCACATTTATTAATTGTGTGTGTTTTTCTCTGAAAATGTTTTGTTTGTGTGTGTTGTAGAGTGTGTATACGTTTTGAATCTGTATGTTGTGCTCTGTAGGAGTGTAAGTGTGAACACGTGAGTGTGTGTATTCAATGTTGAGAAGACATACCCAGACCACGAGACGCCACATCAGTGGCAATGAGGATAGGAGCTTTGCCGCTACGGAATTCTGAAAGTTCAGACAAAATCAAAGATGTTAGGTAGAAGACTGAAAAAGGAAACAAAAAAAATGAAGAAAACCCATACTGAAACACATTTCACCAAAGCTAGACTAAAGCATGGCCGTTGAAATGTGACCTACCTGTCAGAACCCAGTCTCTCTCTGGCTGGCTCTTGTCCCCATGGATACACATGGCTGGCCACCTAGAAAACACACCACAACAATGTTGCCATGAGACGGACAGCTGAGACAGCAGAACAGGACGTGGTAAGAAAGGCAGTTGTACGAACAGTAAGACAATATCTCTACACTCTTATCTGACTAAGAAGCCCAACACACTCCATATGAAACCACAACTGGCTCTTGTTTTGCATAGTCAGTATCGTGGCTTTGAAAAAGGACTTAAAACCCATTTTGGCAGTCCGTGCTTTCCCTCAGTCTCTCTCTATCTCACCCATCTCTTCTCATCCTGCGGGTGAGCTCGTCACAGCGCTTCTTTGTCTCCACAAAGATGATGGTCTTGTTCTCCTTCTCAGCCATGATCTCTTCCATCAGCTGGAGCAGCCTGACATCAACAAAAAGACAGAGGAAAGATATTAGGAAAACATCCCTCAATCACCGCAATCCCAAGACTAATATTCTCTCCCGTTACGAAAAGATAGCAACTCTGTTCCTGTCCTTCATAACCAAGAATACTGAATACTTTTAACTACATTGGTTTAATCCCTTCCAGATCAGCGATGATTAAGGAAAGGAGACATGAACAGAATACAAAACTAGAGATTGATCTTGTCCATTGGCGGATGGCCTCACTAACTTGTTGTCCTTCTCGTTCTCCATGCAGACGTCTACTATCTGAAGGATGTTGTGGTTGGCGCTGAGCTCCAGAGCGCCTACGTTGATCTGGACATAATCCCGCAGGAAGTCCTCTGCCAGCCGACGCACGTCCTTGGGCCAGGTGGCACTCCACATCAGAGTCTGGCGGTCCGGCTGGGGCACAGGGAGAGAACGGTAATAGAGATACTCCTCCTCAGAGGACAATACACTATTACTCTATTCTATAACATGAGTATTTAGTTATGATGGATTGATATTATATCAACTGTCATTAATCTTAAGACAGGATGGACGGACAGACGGACGGACGGACAGACAGAGATGATCTACCACTCTCTGAGGTATCCATCTACCTACCCAACAATCCATGAATGGCTATGTATTACACAGTCATAATAATTGCTTAATTCCAGGAGATGTGTGTGCGGTTTGCTAAGTATAGCATGTGCCTGGCTTACCCGGATCTGGTCCACGATCTTGCGTATCTGTGGTTCGAAGCCCATGTCCAGCATGCGGTCAGCCTCGTCCAGCACCAGGTAGGTGCAGCGCCGCAGGTTGGTCTTCCCTGCCTCCAGGAAGTCTATGAGACGCCCCGGGGTGGCGATGCAGATCTCTGTACCTATATGGACATAGGATGCAACGTGTCACAGTTTCAAAAGAGACGCAAATGCATCAGAAGAGACCAATTGCGAGATTACTTCCAATACTTGTAACTTTTTCAATCTTAATACTAGTAACTGAAGGGGAAGTGCAGAAAATTAAGCTAAGCTGGGGCCAGGGAACCAATCAGGCTTTAGATCATCAGAGGTGGAGAGGTCTTGTCTGTAGTAGGCACAAACAATATAAGTAAGTAAGTAACTCATAACAGCATTTCATTCGACCTGCAGCTCCTCACCTCTCTCCAGGTCACGTATCTGCGGTCCCTTGGGTGCTCCTCCATAGACACAGGTACTCTTGATACGGGAGGTCTTTCCATAATCATGAGCCACCTGCTGCACCTGCTGGGCCAACTCTCTGGTCGGGGCCAGAACCAGGCACTGAGGAGAGAGAGATATCAATACATACACTAACGTTTAAAAGTTTGGGGTCACTTAGAAATGTCCTTGTTTTTGAAAGAAAACCATTATAATAACATCAAATTGATCAGAAATACAGTGTAGACATTGTTAATGTTGTAAATGACTATCGTAGCTGGAAACAACAGATTTTTTATGGAACATCTACATAGGCGTACAGAGGCCCATTATCAGCAACCATCACTCCTGTGTTCCAATGGCACGTTGTGTTAGCTAATCCAAGTTTATAATTTTAAAAGGCTAATTGATCATCAGAAAACCCTTTTGCAATTATGTTAGCACAGCTGAAAACTGTTGTTCTGATTAAAGAAGCAATAAAACAGGCCTTCTTTAGACTAGTTGAGTATCTGGATCATCAGCATTTCTGGGTTTGATTACAGCCTCAAAATGGCCAGAAACAAAGACCTTTCTTCTGAAACTCATCAGTCTATTATTGTTCGGAGAAAAGAAAGGCTATTGCATGCGAGAAATTGCCAAGAAACTGAAGATCACGTACAACGCTGTGTACTACTCCATTAACAGAACACTGCAGATTGTCTCTAACCAGAATAGAAAGAGGAGTGGGAGGCCCCGGTGTACAACTGAGCAAGAGTACAAGTACATTAGAGTGTCTAGTTTGAGAAACAGACGCCTCACAAGTCCTCAACTGGCAGATTAATTAAATAGTACCCGCAAAACACCAGTATCAACGTCAACAGTGAAGAGGCGACTCCAGGATGCTGGCCTTCTAGGCAGAGTTCCTCTGTCCAGAGTCTGTGTTATTTTCCCCCCATCTTAATCTTTTATTTTTATTGGCCAGTCTGAAATACGTCTTTTTCTTTGCAACTCTGCCTAGAAGGCCAGCATCCCGGAGTCGCCTCTTCACTGTGTTTTGCGGTTACTACTTCATGAACGGTAGTGTATAACCTTTAATAACACATGATATATAGCTACAGCATACCATAGGTAGGTCTAAGCACAACAGAGTTAAGTACACTATAGAAAAGGGTCAAAACATTCTAGTCTCACAGACCTGAAATATATGAATAAGCAAACGTGTGCAGTTTCCAGTTGTGTACTCACAATAGGTCCGTCTCCCCTCTCTAGATAGGGCTGATGGTTGATGTGCACAATGGCAGGAAGCAGATACTGCAAGAAAAGGCGCCAAATAGCACAATGAGGTCATGAGGTATATGTCCCAGTCTGACAGTCCAGGGACGTTTGTCCTCATGTGTCAATATGTCTTTGTGTGTTGCAGCTGTCAATGTTCCTCTGGGAGTTTATGTGTTTTTATACTGCAGCTGTTGGTGTGTGTGTGACAGAAAGAAAGACAGAGAGACAGAGATGTTGCAGCTGTCGGTACTGTGCGTGTTGTTGGATTATCATGGCGTCCTTACTGCCAGGGTCTTGCCGGAGCCAGTCTGAGCGATGCCCACCATGTCCCTGCCACTCAGGGCCAGAGGGAAGCCCTGTGACTGGATGGATGTGGGCTCCTTGAAGTTCTGACTCAGTAGCACATCCATTACATACTCTGTCAGCAAAGATAAACAATTAAAGGAATAGTTAGCTAAACATGTTGGGCTTTTGAAATTCAACGGAGGGCCGCACAGATTTCTTTTTGACCGATTTGTCAAAATCAATTTGCATGCCATTATAATTTCAACATACTATGTATTTAGTTTGACGTTCAAGAGTGGCATGGAGTGTTTTTTGTGTGGTTTTTTTACCCAATAATGTGGCCCATGAGCCCCCCTCCCCTTCCCAATAGCCTATGGGGTTAGTGTTTTGTAAGCTTGGGCTGTTCCATGAACTCTTTAAAATGGGTTCAACTTCCTATTCTCATCTATTTACCGTCATGACTGCTGACAGGTGAAGGGACAGGCTATAATATAGGTTCAACAAGTGTCAACTGGTAACTACTGTTGTCTACTTACGGGGAAACTGTGCTTGGTGGAAGCTGGTGATGGCCCTGGGGCAGCCAGTACTGCTGACTGTGATCTCCTTCCTCCTGCGGAACTCATCTATGTCATACTGCAGACACAGACAACAGAGAATCAACAGGCTCAATAGACACAATAGCATCCTTCTAAGAACATGTTTATATATTGTGTTTGTGTGTGTACCTGAGTCATGCGCTGGAGCTCTGGGTGCTCATTGTAGAAGTTCTTCTCAAACTTGGGCAGCTCATCCAGATCCCACTTCTTCTTGCGAAGGCGTTCTCCAGGGTTTCCAAACTTCTTCATAGGTGGAGGGCCGCCCCAGCTACTGGACCCAAACCGAGGCCTATAGAACATGCAACGAGTGGAGTGATGAAAAAGGGGATGAACGATCCATGATTAGTAACACTGCAAACTAGACACTAAATAGGTTCCTGGCCCTTTTAATCTATTTGCAGTTAGTGCAATTTTCCCTGGGTGGGGTGGGGCGGGGCACCACCTATAACTCTGTTGCAAGCAAGTAGAGTAATTTATCATAAACGAACAGGGCGCGTGCAACATGTCTGAGACACGCCCGTGCACGTAGAGATTCAGCAAGATAGTTGTGTTTCAACGAACATCAAACAGCATTCCAATATATCCCCGTATCATATAAAAAGCACACTTTTGACAGATATTCCTACGTGGCAATAACTATATTTCACATGCTGCAGAAAATATCTGCTTACCCTCTGTCTCGTCCACGGTCTCTATCTCGGTCTCCATACGACGAACTCCCCCTCATGTTGTCAATAAATTCTTGCTTGTAGAAATATTTAAGAGTTGCACGGTGTCGTGCAGTCTCGATCCTACAATTCCGTTAAAATAGCTTATGTTATAAGGAAAGTACAATAAAGTTAAACACTTACTTACAAACACAACTTAAAATGTAAGACGAGCCCTGAAGTTATTGAACAAGCCAAAACAGAATTTTGTTTTGCAGTTGCTGCTGCTTCACGTCACGTCAACTCCCCCAGTCACTCCCTCCCTGTGGACATAAGGTTTTGGGTCGTAACCCCACATAAACAACATGCACGTTTCGTGTCAAAGGAGCGTAAAGCAAATGGAGAATTCGGCGTAGCCTACATTTAAATTTTATAGCGTTCATGCCCTAATAATACTTGTGTACAGTTGGTGGCAGTAATACATCTTGTGATAGTGAGTGACGTTCTTGAGGAGAAAGCCTACCAAAGAAGAAGAAAATGGATCCAGAAAGTGCAAGCTAGCTAACTGTCTGTCTTGTGTAATAGGTCTAGTTTTCATGTTTCATGAAGATAAATATGACGTTATATTAGGTAGATTTATATTGTAGAAAGAAATGCCTTTGCTAATACAAAATAGAAGAATCGAACGACCAGGTTCGACAGTCGATTTGTTCGCCAGATATCCGCATTTGCAGGTGAGTTGACTAGTTAGCCAAGCAAACTATTTGTATTTATTTTATTTAACCTTTATTTACAGGTGAGTTGACTAGTTAGCCAAGCAAACTAGCAGCTGTCATGTCGTAAGCAAGTTGTCCTTGTTGGAATTATTCACCATTAAGTAACATATCACTTGCTCTTCATGCTATATTGACATTTTATTTTATAATTTTTTAACATAGGAAAACGCCCGAGTATTTCGATCCAAGCCGGTTGTAGATGTCGACCCGAAGTGCCTCCTATACATACAGCAACGAGAGTTTGCAGCCACAACACCAGCGGACAGTGAGTATAAACCTATAGTTAAATCAATAGGTCAGCCTAGCTTAACATAGTATATTGTTGCGTCCAAAGGCTACCTCTACACTGATAAATTGTAGCTAAAAAAGTATCCACGACCATGACGAAATGTGTCCCTCTGTTTCCCCAGACTCTGTCGCTGTCCTTGGTTCTGATGATGCAACCACCTGCCACCTAGTTCTGGTGCGACACACAGGTACTGCAGTTCTCTATGTAATGTGTGTTTGTAGATACTATGATAGCATCAAGATATGAGCTTCTTAATGTCTGCATTTGTACCATCTTGTAGGAAGTGGAGCTGCTTGCCTTGCTCACTGTGATGGCTCCAGCACGTGGAGTGAGGTTCCCCTCATCGTCAAAGCTGTCACATCTCTGAGCAAGGACCCTGCCAAGGAGGGCAGGTAAGAGATGACACGCACGCACACACACCCACACATACACACACGTAATTGTCCCCTTGCTTCTTTTCATTCAGGCTGGAGCTCCACCTCGTTGGAGGATTTGATGATGAGTCAAAGATGTCCCACAAACTCAGCCTTAACCTATTGTGTATGTAATTCTCGTTCCCTTTCCCTTTCCTCCTGTTTGAATGCAACTGCCATAGTAGCAACACCATTATCAGACTGCATAGAGAAACTACAACCCTTTTATTGTGTTTTGCAGCGGCCTTCCAGAGACAGAAAGAGGATATTCACCTAGAGACCTGCTGCATCACAGGTTTACGCTCTGTTATATTCTCTCTCAGCCTGTTTTTCTTTATACTACCCAGAGCAATATATGTAGAGAGTTTGGCTGCCATGTTAGCACGGGGGCCATGTTCGAACGGCTGCCATGTTAGTGCCTTTATTCTTGACGTTTTGGTGATGTAACAATACGAGAGCGTCTCCGACAATTCCCTATGAAATGACCCCCTGTAACAAGCAAAGTAGGAGAGCGAATTTTATGCATTCGCATTCGGGGTGTATCCATATTGCATATCTTCTTTCAGTGGACATCTTCATAGGTTTTGAAAACTATCCGAAATTAACAGCACAACGCGGGAGTGTCAATTATCACTTAGCAACAGCTATGGAGTAGGAAGTGGAGCTCTCGGAACGTTCAGACAGAAACCCGCATTGGCCCAACTCTCTATATATCTGACTCTGCCCCTACCTATCTCAAGGCTCTTTCTCTTTTTTTCCACTTGCAGAGATGAATGACGTCTTAGTGGACGGAGCGCACAGACCGGGTGTGCATGGCATAGGTACTGTACTGTATCTACACTGCAAATCAATTCACCTTTGTGTAGCACACAGTTTATAGTATGGCATTGACTGTGTGTCGGCAGGTGTAAATATTAAAACAGGGGAGGTGTTCCCCGCCTCGTTCCCTCACAAAGGACCCGCGGAGGAGCTGCGATCAGCACGGACATTCACTGGGGGCCAGGTAGAGACTTGCGCATAGATATAGAACCTTAAATAGGCTGATGTCATGATTGCATCAGATTGGCAAATTTGTCAGCATTTTTAGCTGCTCTAATTGGGACGTCAAGTAGAACTAGAATTCCTGTCTACTGATATATTGTCTATGCTCTTGCACTTAATCTCTGATACTACATGAAGGATTGATATAAAGAAAGATCAAAGATGACACATTGAATGGCTTGTGGAGTGTCTGGATAGAACCCATGCGTGAGTTGCTAACTACACTTCATCAGACAGTCATATAACATTGTAATTATATCTCCACAGATGGCTGATATATATGACTCGAACAAAGGAGTTGTGAAGATAGGCCCATGTAAGTGGTCCCCGAATCTGGATATTTCCTTCTGGCTGTCGCAAGACGATGACACCATCTTAAAGGTAAGGTGTAAGAAAATAATACATTACTAATATTGATCCCACAATCACTAGAACTTTAGTTGTATGTCCCTTTAAAACCTTATTGACAACCTCTAATGTGTTATAGTCCCTGTTTCTGTCAACACTGATACAATGAATGTTGCATAGTATGTTATCAGTATACACACTGTGATATGTTACTCCCACTGTTTTTTCCCCCCGACCAGTACCTATCCACGTCCCCTACGGCTGAGCCACCACACTTTGTCCAGCACATCAAGTCCACCATCCAGTTCCTCCTGGAGCACCCCAGTTCAGACAGCGTCTTCCCTGGAGGACAGCCCCAGCACTACCGCAGAACAGAGCAGGGGGACTGGGAGAACGTTAACCAGACATAAAGGGCTTGAGACTCTTCTCCAACCCCCTATTACTTTGACTTTCCCTGGAATCTGTCCGGAAATGAAATCACTCCTTAACTTCTGGAAGACAAGACACTGTGACCCTCCTCTTTACGCCATTGTGGGTGTCACATGTTATTGTTATTGTTTTTTTGACTTGGTACCAGTACTCCCTGTATATAGACTCTTTATTTTTATCTTATTGTTGCTCTTTTATTTTTTACTTTAGTTTATTTAGTAAATATTTTTCTTAACTGCATTGTTGGTTAAGGGCTTGTAAGTAAGCATTTTACAGTAAGGTAAAATTGTATTCGGTGCATGAGACAAATAAAATTTGATTTGATTTATCCGTGGTAGCTCTGTACTGTACATAGCTATCTGGATTGAACCCCAGTGCTGTATCTATGGACTGTCTGTCTCATAGTTTACCAGACTTTTTTTGTATATGTCTTATTTTAAATCAACAATACAGACAATACATATGTCCGCTCCCACAGAGAGTGCTCTGGTAAGAGGGTGCGCTCGCCCCCAGCCGCCCCGAGGGGCTAACAAGGCAAGGCCCCGGCCCAAAGGGATTTTCCAAGGGCAGGAAAAACCAAGCCCGACTCGCGGGCAAGCATGAAAGAAAGCGCACCCATAAATACCAGGACCAGCACGCACCACTCACAGCATGAAGCCAAACCACAAAACATAAATAACGAAAAGCAAAACATAGAGTAATCACATCCCACCCTCACCCCTGATTAGAGGACCTCAAACATTTGCCCTGTACATTTCTGTATATACTTTAACACTCATAAATTCCACCCTTCCGACAGATCAACTCATCTTTCTCAATAAATCATCATTCTACCATGGTGTCTTACTAGGGACTTGAACCTCCCCAACTGCAACATTTCTGCTGAAATTGCCTTATAAATAAACATTTTATTTAGTTTACCTGACTTGACTGGCTGGCCCCAGTGAAGACAGGACAGGCGGAGCTCTATGTATTTGTCCCAAATGGCACACTTTTCCCTATTTAGTGCAGTCATAGGGCCATAGGGTTCTGGTCAAAAGTAGTGCACTGTGTAGGGAATGGGGTACAATTTGGGACAGATATCTTTCTATTACTGATGATTGTTGTTGGGATGTTTTAATTGAGTTGGCGAATGTCTGCACCCACGCGATCTGTTGGATTGCACAATGTGTTCATCTGAGTCCTACTATGGTATTATCTGGTGTAGTTATGTTATCCAGTAGCTGTAGACGTACCCTTAGTGGACAAAACATTAAGAACACCTTCCTAATATTGTTTCACCACCTTTTGCCCTCAGAACAGTGGCTGCTTGCTACTTCTTTGTAACATTTTAGCTAGGCAGGTTAGGAGAATGAACATGGCAGGTTAGGAGAATGAGGTTAAGGTTGGGGAAATGGTTAGGCTTAGCTAAAATGTTACAAGGAAACAGAAAGCACCCACGCAAAAAGGTCTCCAGTGGCAATCAATCTGGACAATTAGCTGTTAGGTTTCCATACACTCACTTATGTTGATCCTCCCAATTATTTAGTAACGCCTACTTTCAAACACTCCATGTATGCACTTGCCCATGACTCAAATTTGCATCAATGACTAAGGTCTGTCAGGATCGATTTTTCCTCAATATTGAACAATTTTGAAAACCTTTGAAAAACATATTCTCATGAACCAGAAGTCCAAATAACACGGGTATGTGGCACATCTCTTAACTTAGTTTGAGAAAAGCTAAGGGATTGGTTAAAAGATGGCGGAGTTATTGATAAATAAATCTTTATCAATGGACACATTTTCCTTTGTAAATTCATTTCATAGTGGCCTATTAACTTGAAACTTTTTAGGGCCACCAAAGACATTACCATGATGAACCATCTGAAGGAAACTACTGTATTAACGATTCACTTTTTTGACGATGTAATGACTTTTAGTAAGGTTGGATGTCTTGCGTTTATAGCCATGGTGATCAACTGCACTGATGGAGCGGAAATCACAGAAGATATATGTGGTAGTTGCAGCAGAGAAATATTTGGGTGTGAGAGATTTTAGTGCAGAAGATCTACAGGAAGTTTTGAGAGAAGGGTTTCCATCCTCCCATGCCGACGGTCTGGTTTAGGATCATTTAGGGCCAAAGTAGTGGGATGAGGTGGTGGATTTGGGGGGATAGTGTATAGGTGCAGTGTTAGATGGTGGTGCAATTTAAGATTTTCCCATTCCCCTTTTCTTTATTTTAGGACCAATGTGTAATCCGCATTGCGAAAGGCAGGTAGCCTATAGGTTAGAGTGTTGTGACAGTTATGGAAAGGTCACTGGTTCGAATACCCAAACTGACAATGTGAAACATTTCTATGTGACCTTGAGCAAGGTACAGCCCACACATGGCCCCAATATGCAACACAGCGTCAAGTCTATTATAAATTCAGAAGATTTAAAAAAATATTAATATATTAAAACATTTTATTATTTTCATTATTATTCCATGCTTATGTATTTTATGTCTTTTGAATTTGAAAGACATACCGGCTCATTTTCCTCGAAGCCCACACATGGCCCATGTTTTCCCTTTGAGGACTCTAGCCAAATAATGGTAATTCAATGCAACAAAAAAAGCTAACAATTTAGATGGTAATTCAATGCAACAAAAAAAGCTAACAATTTAGAATGGGCTGAAGATGGACCAGCCTATCAAGCATTTGTCAGAACTCACCCATGGCCAGTCAGCTGTATATGTCTTATAATGTGTCCTCTTACTGTTATTCCTGATGTGAAATAAACACAACAATTCATAATAGATGGGCCTCCTGTGTCTTTGTTGCTCAATATCCATCCATTGTTTTATTGTTTCTTATAAATTGAGTGTTTTTAATTTGGTTTTTGATTAGATTGTTTGCTGAAAATATGTTAAAATTTTGATCGCTAAACTATTTAGCCTTGGTATAGCCCAAAAGAGGGTCGCTTTTTTTTACCCAGCTCTTTTTATTATTTGGTACATCCCATTTGCTGACCTGTACACACAAGATGGCAGCTTCGTTGGAAGAAGAATTTGAAGATGCGCCCGATGTGGAGCCTTTAGAACCAACATTGAAAAACATTATAGAGCAGAAATCTCTGAAATGGATATTTGTTGGAGGCAAAGGTGGCGTTGGCAAAACAACATGCAGGTAGGTCGATGCAAAATAGTGCTTTGTCACTATTAGCTAACGTCACTAGCAAAATGAATGGCCTAGCCAAGTTCAATACCGCAAGCCCGACGTTCAATTAATGTTTCTTTATTGACAGTCATTTACCATCAACGTAGCTCTTATTTCAGTGGGAACACAGTGAGCTAACGTTAGCTAGTTAATTATATGGTTAGCTAAAATGACAACAATAGCTAGCCAGCTAGCAACTGTAGCTAACTAGTTAGCTAGCTGTCAAATTCATAAGACTGTCATTACTTACTACGTTAGCTAGCAATCCAGCGAGTTTTAAACAGTTCTGAACAATCTTTTACATTAACAGTAAACATCAGGTTAGCAAACTCGGCTATCTATTTAACGTTATCTAGCTAACTAGTTTTAGCTAGACACTACCATCAACTCAACATGGACCATCACTTTCAAACACCAATTTCAAAGTTCGGTGGTTAAATTTGTCAGTTTCATGTGAAGCTGATTTTTATTTAATTGAGAAGACATCATGTTTCTAATTTGGTAATGTATCCATACGTAAACAATGTTTCTAACTGAAGGGTTGAAAATGGTAGCTGTCTGTCTTGTTTGTCTGTATCAGTGTTCATGTCTGTGGTCATATCTGTCTGCCTGTGCGTGCTTATGACATTTCTGTCTGTGTGCTAATGTCTGTCCTTTGCCCCAACAGCTGCAGTCTGGCTGTACAGCTGGCTGCGGTGCGTGACAGCGTGCTCATCATCTCCACTGACCCGGCACACAACATCTCAGATGCCTTTGACCAGAAGTTCTCAAAGGTGCCCACAAAAGTCAAGGGCTACGAGAACCTCTTCGCTATGGTATGTCAACATTAGACCCAGTCTGTCTCTCTGACCCAGTTTTTTCTGTCTACACTACAGACTGGTGATGTCGCTCTCAGCAGTATGCACTCTCTTACTAGGTTTTGAGAATGAGTAGAGGCAAAGAGCTGGTTTGTCAGACTACCTCCTCACCGTCAATATATTCATAGAAGTCGACTTAGGAGCGTATGTTGACTTGAGGGGGACATTCAGCAAGCTTTGTTTGGAGAATGACACAAGCAAGACTGTAAACTCTTGATTCACACAATAGTTTGTGTTTCACATACACAATAGAAATAGACAATCTAGCCATCAGTATATCAAAAAAAGTCCTGCAAGCAAAGTCTGTTTTTCCCTAAGATGGAGATTTTCTCTTTCCTCCTGTGTCTTGCCCCGACCTCTGCTCTGTCTGTGTTGTGTTGTCTGTGGTGTGTGTGTGCTCCTGCAGGAGATTGATCCCAGCCTGGGTGTGGCGGAGCTCCCAGATGAGTTCTTTGAAGAGGACAACATGCTGAGTATGGGCAAGAAGATGATGCAGGAGGCCATGAGCGCCTTCCCCGGCATCGACGAGGCCATGAGCTACGCAGAGGTCATGAGGTATGGAGACACACACACACAGAGGTCATGAAGTCAACACTTAATGGCTCTCCACGTAGTTATTGATACACTTTATGCTTTGAGTGTTTTTAAAAGTTCTTTAAATTCAGTCAATCATTGGTTATGTTCAGTTTCTGTGATAGAATGCACCATATCCATGGATGATAGTGTTGCTGTTGGTCTGTACTTGTGGTGGTAGAAATTAGTTGGGCTGCTATTATTGGGCATTATTGTCACCCAAATCAAATTCATACGTCTGGGTTAGCTTAACCCTTTTCCTACAATTTCCACGGCCATAATTTAAAAAATCCCCATCAAAATCCATCCTTTTAAATTAAATGGTTTTTTTGCATGGGCTGAGTCTCAATCCACCACATCCGTCGATATTGCCCTTCCGCACTTGCGGTGAAAGGTGGCAGAGCTAGAGCGGTGTTTGTCAGACCATTAGACATCCCGAAAATCGGTCTTCTCACGAATATGTCTGTGGTGTCCGAACCGTTTGGCCTACAAACTGAGACTCTCACGAACACGATGGTGTTCTCCATTTTGCTCTACGACCCCCACAAGCATCACGGGACTCATCTGAAGTCATTACTGCCTCTTCTGCCTGTAGCGTCCAAACAGTTTGGGCTACACACTAATATGACCACTCTGTAGAAAGGTGAGTCTCTCACAAACACATACATGTCTCTAGGACGCTCACAAGACTCGTATGAAGATCCCCTGTACGGGATTAAAAAATAGTTTATTGCCTAAAATAAAAATTGATCTTTCTTATCGCTCAGCTATAGGACAGACACTTCAGAACAAACTTCCTTAGTATAGTCAAAATAATGATCTGTTCTAAGTAGTGGATCTGTCATTCAATACGTTTAATAGCAGTAATACCAAATTCAATGTTTCATCAAATCTTTTTTGTATATATATTTTTTTTGATACCAGGGTTTCTTAAATCAAATGTTATTTGTCACATACACATGGTTAGCAAATGCTGATGTGAGTGTAGCAAAATGCTTGTGCTTCTAGTTCTGACAGTGCAGTAATATCTAACAAGTAATCTAACAATTTCACAAGAACTACCTTATACACACAATGTAAGGGGATGAATAAAAATATGTACATACAAATATATGGATGAGCTATGGCCGTGCGGCATAGGCAAGATGCAGTAGATGGTATCGAGTACAGTATATACATGAGATGAGTAATGTAGGGTGTGTAATCATAATATAAAGTGGCATTGTTTAAAGTGACTAGTGATACATTTATTACATTTAATTATTAAAGTGGCTAGAGATTTGAAGCAGTATGTTGGCAGCAGCCACTCAATGTTAGTGATGGCTGTTTAACAGTCTGATGGCCTTGAGATAGAAGCTGTTTTTCAGTCTCTCGGTCCCAGCTTTGATGCACTAGTTTAGTTTCTGGGAGGGGGGGTTCTACTTAGCTAACATATAGATTTGTTTTAAGATGGTCACACCAAGGATCATTTAGGTATTTGAATTTGAAGACCCCTTAAGACAGGGTTTCCCAAACAGTTTTGTTTTTTACTCTAACATTACACAGCTGATTCAAAGCTTGATGATTAGTTGATTATTTGAATCAGTTGTGTAGTTCCAGGGCAAAAAACAAAACCGTTTGGGAAACCCTGCCTTAAGGGGTCTTAAAATTCAAATTCAAATAGCTAAATGATCCTTGGTGTGACCATCTTAAAACAAATCTATATGTTAGCTAAGTAGAACACCCCCCCCCCCCCCCAGCTTAGAAACTAGAGGGTTGACAAGGTTATATTGACTAACTCCACAGTGTTCCTCAGTCATACTCTTTTCCTCTCCGTTCAGGTTAGTGAAAGGCATGAACTTCTCTGTGGTGGTGTTCGACACTGCCCCCACTGGCCACACGCTACGTCTGCTCAACTTCCCCACCATAGTGGAGAGAGGCCTGGGACGACTCATGCAGATCAAGAACCAGATCAGCCCCTTCATCTCACAGGTAAGGCCTACTAGCCCTAAACCAGATCACCTTCATCTCACAGGTAAGGCCTACTGACTGTTGATTTATTTCTGTGATAAGCATGAAGCTCTAGTTGCTCTGTTTTTATTGACCAGAGTTGCTGTCTGTGTCGGTATCATCAGTTCTCTTATTGTTGCCACTTGTGCATGATCCTTTTCTCTAGTTCTCGCTCACTCTTTCTCCCCCGTAGATGTGTAACATGCTGGGTCTGGGAGACATGAACGCAGACCAGCTGGCCTCTAAGCTGGAGGAGACCCTACCAGTCATCCGCTCTGTCAGTGAGCAGTTCAAAGACCCTGTAAGTCAGACCATCACCGACCCATTTTAACATCTTCGCTCTAGGAAAACATTGAGGTGTGTATGCAGTGTATATACACCTGCATTATGTTCATTTGATTGATAACCACTCTACTTCACTATGTGGAGTTATTTGAGTATTGTGTGTTAATTCCAGTTTTTGGAGTCCGTATTGTGACTATTTCTCTCCTTGTGTTTGACGCCTCTGTCCGCCCCTCCCCACACTCCCTCATAGGAACAAACAACGTTTATCTGTGTGTGCATCGCCGAGTTCCTGTCCTTGTACGAGACGGAGCGCCTGATCCAGGAGCTGGCCAAGTGTCACATCGACACGCACAACATTATCGTCAACCAGCTGGTGTTCCCCGACTCAGACCGGCCATGCAAGATGTGCGAGGCCCGCCACAAGATCCAGTCCAAGTACCTGGACCAGGTAAAGCACGGCATAAGTAGTCTTCATGTTGTCAATGGCAGTTGTCTGTCACCACGTGCTATGCCCCTACAATGGTTTCCTAATCCCTACAATTATGTCCTCACCTTTATTCTCTGTCCCAGATGGAGGATCTATATGAAGATTTCCACATAATCAAGTTACCGCTACTGCCCCACGAGGTACGGGGGGCCGAAAAAGTCAACACCTTCTCAATGCAACTCCTGGAGCCCTACATCCCCCCTACCAAGTGATTGACCTCTGACTCCCAGTCGCAATCTGAACTCACCATCCCCGTCCCCCTTGACCCCAGCCTCACTGCTGCATTACAGCAACCCAGCAAGAACATCCCCATCCTCTTCATCTTCAGGAACCTAAACCACTACAGCAAGAACGACACACACTCACACACACACACACACACACAGGGGGAGGACAACACGGAACACAAGGACACACAACCACCTGCTCCTGTTGTAGGCCTACAGTCTAAAAGAGAAAGGAGGATCCACATGTGATTTATCTCCTCTCACTTTTCTCTATCATTCTATCTATACCATTCTCTCCATGATATCTCACCAGGGAAAGGATGAACTATTCCTAAAGAATTTAACTTTTCCCAGAGGAACACTCAAGGCCACCCCCTCCCTTTCTCCTCTCCTCCTCTTTTTCCTTCCATATTCCAGCCTCAGTAATGTTCAAGTGAAACTATCCTTAATGGCTGAGTTTGGTGTCTGGTGCCGCTGCTGTGTTTTTCAGTATAAAACAGCTTTGAGACGATCGACTGCATCTTTGGTTTTTACCATGTGATTTAATTAGACTGTATCTGTTTGGTTTGCGTCTGAAATCGCACCCTATTCCCTGTATAGTGCATTATTGCCACACATTTTGACCAGGGCCCTGGTCAAAAGTAGTGCACTATATATAGGGAATAGGGGGCCATTTTGGATGCATGTTCTGACATCTTAATGCCCTCCATTGTGGGAATGGAGAATAATATGAGTGGTGGGAAAGTTTTGTCTGTTTTGGATGAAGGTGGGTGTGTGATGCAGGGTGAGGACTTACTACCCCAGGGTGAATAGTCACTATGAAGAGGGATATAGGCCTAGAGGAAATGGTAATGGTTTTCAGATCATGTTATATTTTTGTCCCACCAATCCCATCATACTTATGGTCGTGGAAATGCCCTTAGAAGGGCATTTGAATACTTGAGTAATAATAGCATGGACATACTTAACTACATTATTTGACCAAAATGGTGTTCTCACGCACCACATGTTTATGGTGTAAATAGCATGTCCCCACCTACATTTAGTTCAGTTCTTGGATGAAGAAATTCTATTTATTGATCACTGAGCAGTGTCATTCATCTATAATCTACAGTATCAGATGGCTACTTGTAATTATTTTATGCCAATTTCATTGTTTTTCCTACTCTGATTATAATAGGAGGCCACTGAAGCAGTCTTTGTATAAAGCTTTTAAAGTGCTACTTTTCCCTCTAGCCTGGTTGAACCAGACTGAATGCTGCACTCACCACTGAGTGCAGTATTCAGTCTGGGGGGGGGGGGGGGGCTTAGCCTGGTTAAACCAATCTCTTTCTCCCTGGCTGTGTAGGAAATGGCAGCTCTGGTCAAAAGTAGTGCATTATATAGGGAATGGGGTGCCATTTCAGACACACCCTGTCTGTTGTGTAGAGGGCTCTATTCGGGTACACAGCGTGATGCGAGTTGGCTACTTGGCTTAATGAATGCCTTATTAGGGCATTATAATATACAATTGATTACTGAATGTTGATTGGTCCCCTGTTGAAGGAAAGGTTGGTTCATTATTTAGCTCCTATTTAGACGTTCAGTGTGGGATTTGTGTTTTCTGCATTAGTGCACAGCTTCTTTCTTTCTCATCCACAGGCAACATGTCCCAATAGCTGTCAATTTGACTTGTCATCAAGATATTCACACACCAAAAGTGGTCATTATATTACCAACTATAGTCCCTTAATCTCTGCAGCAGCAACACAAGTCTTGGAAGGGTCCTTTTGATTTGATTTTGTCCGTACAATGTTATTAATGCTTCAATTTATGCATATCCCCCCCACCCCCTAGGCAATTATGTTAAACTTACAAAATAAAACACAAACATGCCTAATTCGCAGGGATATTTTTTGGTTACGTGTTTTTATTAACACAGCTTTCTTAAAATAATGTTACGAACTACAATACAGACATTGTGATTGGGTCCCAAGTAGCCCCTAATTAGACTCTTGGAAGCAGGCGACCCCAAGACGCAGCCGGGACACGCATGGATGGTCTGCGGTACAACATGCCTTGTTGAACAACAGATTCGTCTTGACAGGTCCTGACTTTGTGGGTGACTTCTACGCTCAGAACCTGCAAACAACAAGCCTCCTGTTGAGCTGACACAGTGTTTTGTAGAATAAATTCAAATGTGTCAATGGACTGGAAAAAAACGCTTGCCTCGATCAAAAAACAAATATAATGCACCATAAACTATTTCTAATATATGCACAATTTTATAAATATGACTGTACTGTTACATGTTTTAGTCATTTTTATATCAGTGGCAGTCTGACTATTTCCTGTTTTCTAATACTTTTTTCCCCTTCTAGTTTTTACGCACTTGCGTTTTTGACATTGTGTAGCTCTCGGCAGGCTGTCGCTTGTGGTCCATCACCGATTTAAAATGCACTGTGCAGAAGCTCCCTCTCCCAGTAGGGGGCATGTACTAACGAGCTCCGTCTCCCTCCAATGTTCGGGATTTGCCCCGGGGCGCTCTAACCACTGAGCGTACTGCTGAGGCTCCAGCATCCAAGGATTACACTCTACTGCTGCTGCCTTTTACTGTATGATGTATCGGCTGAATGGGTTACCAACGATGGACGTAGAATGGTTAGTAGAGAATATTAAAGTTGTACAGATGTATTAGGCTATGGAATATGTAAGGGCTTTGATCGTGTGCAGCAATAATGCTATGCGCGGAGATTGTTGATTAACCTGAACCTGCAAACATCCCAAAGATCCACTCACTGCATAACAGAGGTAATACCATTTGTTTCATACTGTCCTAAATTTGTCCGTCGAACTAGATGTTTTCATGGACTTTTACGCAACGTCTAAATGTGTTGTGTAGGTGGATGGGAAGGGAAAGTTCTGGACACAATTCTGCAGTTGTCTGCTTAATGCTGTCGTCTGGACTCTCATACATAAGTATATTTGCCTCTCGTCATGCTTTGAGCAAACTCGCAAAAACAACAAAAATGCATTGTACAAATTGTACATGTTAATATTTTCAAAATACTCCAATTTAATTTAATAAACATTGTACACCAATACACTAATAATGTTCTAATAAGTTCTAAATATTTATTTGAGTGTACTATTGCACTACTATCTATATCCGAGGCATACAAATGAGGCAACATCGCCATTCCTGACGTGACTGGACAGGTAACAAAATGAACGATAGCTAAATGAAATACAAAAACGTCACATTTCACAACATACCAGCATGGAATGGATACAATGCAATGCAAACGTTAGCGCTGCCGCCTGGACTGTCATACATAAGTATATTTGCCTGACAAAAGAGAGTGCAGAATTCCCGGGAGAAAATCGCCAGAAAACTCACGCTGTCTGTACCTGAAAGAGACCCTCTCCTGCACCCAAAGCCAACGGTAGCTGGGCTAACCTTGCAAATTTGCAGTTGCTCTCGAAAAGTATCTCCATTCACGCTAATATATATTCCTACTAACAGTAGTGCAACAACACTAAATCAATGATTATATAATTTTTGCTTGTTTTTTTGTGTGCATTTGTGAACTCTTGCTAACATGTGCATTCAAAATAAACTTAAACACATACCCCTCCTCATCACGCTTTGACCAAACTGAGGCGTAAACGCATGGTTTTCGTAGATGACATCACAACATCAACACAATTTAGAAAATAAATACAATGATATAGTTCACTCTTGAAAGCAGTGTAATACATCTGAAAATAACCATAAAATAATACATGAAAAATAAATATATGGGATTTTCGTTGAAATACATAAAGTATATTTTACACCTGTTACATAAACAAAACTGTATAGATAGGATTTGTGGAGGGTTAGACATGGGTTTTCTTTCCATTTCCCTTGATAAATAGAAAGAAAACTAACACATATGTTTTCCGAGATATAGTATTTTTTTTAATATGATAGAATAACTGATAGATGACATCATGACGGTCACCTACACCGCGCAAGTTGCCAATGCGCGCTTCTGCGGGTTCTCCAAACTGCTCCTAGCCTGGAGGGGAAGCATCTACAAGGTCTTATGGAAGGAGTTCCTTGCTTTCTTCGCCATGTACACTGGCATCAGTGTCACTTACAGGTATGAGAGCCTTTGGCTACCAAGTTTATATAATTATTTTAACTTTCCATTACTATTTGAAGATTTCAATTTGTTTTAATTGGTCCACATTATTATGTAACTTTTACCTCTTCAGATTCTTCCTCTTTGATGACCAGAAGAGGTATTTTGAAAAACTGGCAATTTACTGCAACCACTATGCCAGTCTCATCCCCATGTCTTTTGTGTTAGGTGGGCAATATTACTAAATCAATAACACAGATTCTATTCGAATATTCTTATATTCTAACATTCTTCTTTTCTATAAGAAAATACCACCATTCATTACAGAACCATTTGCTGCTGTTTTCCAGGTTTTTACGTGACACTGGTGGTGAACCGCTGGTGGAACCAGTACACCTGCATTCCATTACCTGACCGCCTGATGTGCGTGCTCTCGGGCGGCCTGCAGGGCGTGGACGAGCACGGGCGGCTGCTGCGACGCACCATGATGCGATATGCAAGTTTGTCCGCGTTACTGATTTTGCGCTCGGTCAGCACTGCAGTGTTTAAACGCTTCCCGACCATGGACCACGTCGTGGAAGCAGGTAAATGTGTCATTCAGATGCAGCTAAGATATTGCCTTTGAGGAGATATTGCACTTTGCAGATTTTGCCTTCAAGGAAAAATTGCACTTTGCAGATTTTCAGAATTCAAACACAAGAAAGTACAGTATACATCTGGATACACCATACCCCTTGCAGTTTTGTCCCACATCCTGTGTCTTCCAAACACATACCTATAGTTAATGTAGCGGTCTAGCGGAGGTGAGTCGGACTCACGCTCTGGTGATGAGGTAGCCCTGCCTGCAACTTTAATCAGTGTCACCCTCGGTCCAATTTCCTCTTGGCCTAATTAAGACATTGGGTTTCAAAGCAGGACATGGGGGTTCAGACCCCACCTGTGACAGATACACTCCCCTCTCCTCAGGGTTCATGACCAGGGAGGAGCGGAAGAAGTTTGAGAGCCTCAAGTCCCCCTATAACAAGTACTGGATGCCCTGTGTGTGGTTCACTAACCTGGCCGCCCTGGCACGCTGTGAGGGCAGGATTAAGGACGACAGCACCCTCAAACTAGTGCTGGAGGTAGTCTACAATACAACACACATAAAGCGACATAGTGATAAACCACATAATGTCAATAGTTATAGGACATGAATCAGCTGTACCCGACTTACATACTGACTGAACCTTACACAAAAACAATATATTCAACAAAAACAATAACTTACATTTGTATGCTTGTCTGTTTATGTCTGCAGGAGCTCAATCATTTCAGAGGGAACTGCAGTATGCTTTTCCATTACGACATGATCAGTGTTCCCCTGGTCTACACTCAGGTTTGTGTGTGTGTGTGTGTGTGTGTGTGTGTGTGTGTGTGTGTGTGTGTGTGTGTGTGTGTATATATATGTGCATGCAGGTGATTGTATGTGCAATCATTGTAAAAAAATTCTCAGTCGGCATCACTCATTTGGTGTCCTATGTTCTCGTCTCCACCATCCCTATAGGTGGTGACTCTGGCTGTGTACAGTTTTTTCTTCGTGTGTCTGATAGGACGTCAGTTCCTGGACCCCACACAGGGTTACCTGGGTCATGACCTGGACCTGTACGTCCCCATCTTCACTATGCTACAGTTCTTCTTCTACGCTGGCTGGCTCAAGGTCAGTGGAAATTCATTATTGTGTTCTCTAGGTAGCAAATGGAAGAAAACCAAACTGAAACAAGGAGAGGCTAGCAAAAACAAACATTTTTATTTATTTTCATTGCAAAATGTTTTAAAACATTTCCTTTGCATGCCCCAACGAACATGACCAATTTTTTATGTTTTTCAGGTAGCAGAGCAGTTGATAAACCCATTTGGAGAGGACGATGATGACTTTGAGACCAACTGGCTGATAGACAGGAACTTCCAGGTTTATATTGAATCACATGTATTGCTGTCCTTCTCACAACCCCCCATTGTTATCTTAGATGTAATATATGCATGTATATGTAGTGGGGTAATTATTCATATATATGATATTATAAATACATCACATGCAACCCATAAGACTAAGCAATTAGCCCATTAAATGAATTAAATGGCTCCATAATATAGATAGCAATATGCAAGACCATGGTTAAACCATGTGCTATCAAGTATTATGCATTTAGATGACTAAGATCAAGGAATGGTCATATAAGCAAATATCAAAGCAAGTGTAATTTAATAACTTTGTAAAATTAATGGATTCACATACAACGCATAAAGCTTAAGCTACAAGGCAATACTGACATTAACAAAGCATTAGTCTAGGCATATAGATCCAGTGGTGGACAAAGTATCCAATTGTCATACTTGAGTAAAAGTAAAGATGCCCTCATAGAGAATGACTCAAGTAAAAGTGAAAGTCACCCAGTAAAATACTACTTGAGTAAAAGTATAAAAGTATAAATCATTTTAGAAATCCTTATATTAAGCAAACCAGACAGCACAATTTTCTTGTTTGTTTTTTAATTTATGGATAGCCAGGGGCACACTCCAACGCTCAGACATAATTTACAATCTAAGCGTGGGTGTTTAGTAAGTCCACCAGGTGGCAGTAGAGATGACCAGGGATGTTCTCTTGATAAGTGTGTGAATTTAACCATTTTCCTGTCCTGCTAAGGAGCATTCACTACTTTTGGGAGTCAGGGAAAATGTATGGAGTAAAAAGTAATTATTTTCTTTAGGAATGTAGTGAAGTAAAAGTAAAATTTGTCAAAAATATAAATAGTAAAGAATGTACAGATACCCACAAAACGACTTAAGTAGTACTTTAAAGTATTCCTGAGAGGACCATAAAACCCCTTTGCACAGAGTAAGTTAGAGTTCACCCTGTACAGATACAAGTTACCACAGAGATCATCCACTGAACAAAAATATCAACGCAACATGCAACAATTCTTAAGATTTTACTGAGTTACATTTCATAAAAGGAAATCTGTCAATTGAAATAAATTCATTAGGCCCTAAATCTATGGATTTCACATGACTGAGAATACAGATACCTTTAAAAAAAAGTAGGGATGTGGATCAGAAAGCCAGTCAGTATCTGGTGTGACCACCATTTGCCTCATGCAGCACGACACATCTCCTTCACATAGAGTTGATCAGGCTGTTGATTGTGGCCTGTGGAATGTTGTCCCACTCCTCTTCAAGGGCTGTGCGAAGTTGCTGGATATTAACGGGAACTGGAATGTCCTGTCGTACACGTCGACCCAGAGCATCCCAAACATGCTCAATAGGTGACAGGTCTGGTGACTATGCAGGCCGTGGGAAATTTTCAGCTTCCAGGTATTGTGTACAGATCCTTGCGAAATGGGGCCATGCGTTATCATGCTGAAACATGAGGTGATGGCGGCGGATGAAGGGCACGACCATGGGCCTCAGGATCTCGTCACGGTATCTCTGTGCATTCAAATTGCCATCAATCAAATGCAATTGTATTCATTGTCCGTAGCTTATGCCTGTCCATACCATAACCCCACCGCAACCATTGGGCACTCTGTTCACAACGTTGACATCAGCAAACCGTTCGCCCACACAACGCTGCCCGGTACAGTTGAAACCGGGATTCATCCGTGAAGAGCACACTTCTCCAGCGTGCCAGTGGCCATCGAAGGTGAGCATTTGCCCACTGAAGTCGGTTACGACGCCGAACTGCAGTCAGGTCAAGACCCTGGTGAGGACGACGAGCGCGCAGATGAGCTCCCCTGAAATGGTTTCTGACAGTTTGTGCAGAAATTATTTTGGTTGTGCAAACCATTGGAGGCTTCTACCGGATGGCTCGTAATAATGGCTGGAACGGAGCGAATGGAATGGCATCAAACACATGGAAACAATGTTTGATGTATTTGATACCATTCCACCCATTCCACTCCAGCCATTACCACGAGCCCGTCCTCCCCAATTAAGGTGCCACCAACCTCCTGTGGTGCAACCCCACAGTTTCATCAATTATCCGGGTGGCTGGTCTCAGACGATCACTCAGGTGAAAAAGACGGATGTGGAGGTCCTGGGCTGGCGTGGTTACACGTGATCTGCGGTTCTGAGGCCGGTTGGACATACTGCAAAATTATCTTAAACAACTTTGGAGTCGACTTATGGTAGCGAAATGAACATTAAATTATTTGGCAACAGCTCTGGTGGACATTCATGCAGTCAGCATGCCAATTGCATCTCCCTCAACTTGAGACATCTCTGGCATTGTGTTGTGTGACAAAATTGCACATTTTAGAGTGGTCAGCACAAAGTGCACCTGTGTAATGATCCTGCTGTTTAATCAGCTTCTTGATATGCCACACCTGTCAGGTGGATGGATTATCTTGGAAAAGGTGAAATGCTCACTTACAGGGTTGTCAACAAATTTGTGCACACAATTTGAGAGAAATAAGCTTTCTGTGCATATGGAAAATTTGTGGGATCTTTTATTTCAGCTCATTAAACATGGGACCAACACTTTACATGTTGCGTTTATATTTTTGTTCAATATACATACATATAGATAGCTTCAGAGTCCTCTTTAGGGTCCAAGTTTCAGACAGATACCAGACATGGATACTATAGCTTTATTTTATCACTCATTCAATAGTCAGTCCTCTGGATACCGTAACAGAGATACATTTTGGCCCCTCAGAGGGGAAGGGCTGGCTAGTCCTTGAGCATTGTCCTTTAGGCTTTCCTTGTGTTACTGGCCATTTGCTATGCAGCTCCAGGTGACAGAGCCAATAAATTAGGGCCGAGCCTACACGTGTACATGAGTGGGATAAGTACTTTTGAAACATTCAAAGTGAGAGAAAAAATGGTGGGGTGAAAGGAAACTTCAACAGAAGAGTTTCTTGGAACTTCCCTCATCTGAAACTGAAGAGGTAGTGTTTGTGTTTCCTCAGGTCTCCATGATGGCAGTTGATGAGATGTACGGGGATCTTCCCATCATGGAAAGAGACCGATATTGGAACGACTCTAACCCTCGTCCTCCCTACACTGCAGCAACTCTATTCAGGCTGCGCAAACCCTCCTTCCAGGGCTCCACCTTCGACATGGCGTGAGTCTCTAATCTATTCTATTCTATTTTATGGGGCAAGTGCAATACATTTCTACAATACACCTCAAATATGTGTTCACCTTGTTGCAAGCAAGGATATTCAGTATGTGTGTTTTACAAGTCCAAAGATGATTAGTTGTATGTTTCTAACCTTGCTAACACTTCTGTATGGCCCTAAGGGCATTATTCAAGTAGTTGTAGCGATTTGAATTGAGTCTGTCCCCTCCAGGATTCCCAAAGAGGAGATGCACTTCGCGCCCCTGGCGGATATCACTGAGAACGTGGCGTCTGAGGGTGGGGGTCACCACCCCAACATGGCCCTGTTCAACCGGCTCCTCTTCACTGCCCCGTCCCCCACGGGACTCATTGGAGGGGCGCTGCGTCGCACCTCCGCCCAGCTCCAAAGGTTCCGCCGTCCCTCCGGGATGTACCCGCCCTCGTTCAGTGACGAAGAGGGTGAGGACGAGGATGATGAAGGTGGGAAGACTTTGGGGCCGTCTGGGGGGTCGCTGCCGTCTGTTTTGGGTCACGATACTCAGAGTACCATATGTAGTTGTGGAGGGGTGTTTAATGCTAGGACCCCCCTCATGGAGGTACAGTTTGGGGTTGGGGTGGAGAGATGTGGGGATGCCCTTCAAAGCCAGGAAGAGATTATGGAAGAAGAGGAGGAAGAAGAAGAGGATGAGGGGAACACCCAGAAGAAGGCAGAGAAAGAGAAGATGGAGGAAGGGAACACTGAGGTGACAGGAGATATTCAAAGCAGCATGCTACTGCTCCCATCACCCCTCCACCCTTCCAGAGACCGAGGCCAAACATCCATCAGACAACCCCAGGATAAGAAACCCAGACCAGCCTCGACAACCCCCTCCAGCCCCCTAGCCCCCAGCATCATCCACCCCCGGTCCACAGTCTGCTCCACCCGAGACCTTTTCATCTCTGAACCAATCACAGAGCAGAGCACAGTGATCCCCACCATTCCCAAGCCGCCCATTGGTGGAGCCAAGATGTCTTTCCTCACCGTGCCGTCCTACAGAGCCCCACAGCGTCATAGGAGCGTCAGCATGGGGTCAGAGTCCCCATTGGCTCCGAAACTACAAACTGCACCCTGTTTTAACCAAAATTAGTGCACTACTTAGGGAATAGGATGCCATTTCAGAATCGGACTATGAGTAAAGGAGAACATGCACACTTCTGTCCAACTGGGACCAACACACCACACTGAAAAGCTAGGTCATATGTCACTGTAGTATGTTCATGAAAAATCACTGGTCTATAGATCATCTGCATGAAGTTCATCCTACTGAACAATCCACCCAGATGCTGCAAGGTTGGGCTGCAGCTTTCACTGTGTTCACCACTCTTACACTGTACATTTACTTTAGATGAATGATTTTTCACCTTGTTACGTTGTTATGAATTATACTGAGGTAAATAAAAAGAAAAGACAAATCTTTCTTGCCATAGTTCTATTTCTGTTGCTATGAGACACAATAGCTTGTGATGACAGCAGATATGTGAGACAATACAGTCAAATTAAATCTGGAGAAAATGAGCGCTATACTGTAAGTCATGTTGATATTTTATTCGAAGCGCAAAAATCCATTGGCAACACATTGTAATAGTGATAGTCCTTTACTGTCCTATCTATTCCTTTTACTTTTAGATTCAAACTGAGATGGACAAAAAAAGAACACCAATACCATTTGACCAACAGGTGGCGCCAATGTTACACAAAATAGTTTTTTTAACATCCAAGATTTTTTTAAACAGCCACAAAAATCACATCAACATCCTCTTCCAACGTTCCTTGTCCATCCAGTGTCAATCCCACCATCCTCAACAGAGGGACCTCTCCCTCCATCTCTCCCTCCTATCTGGGCTGTAGCTTGGGAGAGTTCCCCATGCCTCTCCTGCTCCTGGCCTGGGTGGACTGCCTCTGCTGGGCCAGGAAGGACTGGGCTTGGCCTGGAGGTCTGTAAGAGCCCTCAGACAGCCTCAGCTCCTGCTGCTGGAGAGTCACACACTGGAGGGGATGCATAAAAACTAATTTCTCATTCAACAGTAGAGTCGGCTCAGGAGTGACATACATGTGGTTTAACAATAACATTCACTCCTCACTTTTCCAACTTTCTGCATTTGAAATGAGACCCTATACCCTATATAGTGGACTAGTTTTGGGGTAATGCACTATATAGGGAATAGGTTACTATTTAGGACATAAACAACAGTAAACATTCTCACACACTCACCATACTGTACCAGTCTCTAATAGTGAGCTTTTCCTCTTGGTCTTGTCTGGACATGATCCTCTCATGTGAGTCCTGTAACATCAACAGATAGAGTAACATCAATACATTTTTTAGAGGCTATATAATTAAGAGCATTGGGTGGTGCATTAAGGATTTGCCACAGATGACAAACATTGTTCTGAAATCAGGCCAAACACTCACTTCTTTGACAGCTGTCATGATGACGTCACAGGAAGTAGTCTCCTCTTCAGTCATCCTCGTCTAACTGTATCACAACGATGCCCATAAAACATCAGCACTCCAACCAAACCACCAAAATAGAGCCCCTGAATGACCACTAGCCAAACAGCAACATCTAGCCAGAGAAATTGTATCACATTAACAGTCAAATCAAATCAAATTGTATTGGTCACATGCCCTCGTAAAACTGACTATCCGACCGATCCTCGACTTCGGCGATGTCATTTACAAAATAGCTTCCAATACTCTACTCAGCAAACTGGATGCAGTCTATCACAGTGCCATCCGTTTTGTCACCAAAGCCCCTTACACTACCCACCACTGTAACCTGTATGCTCTAGTCGGCTGGCCCTCGCTACATATTCGTCACCAGACCCACTGGCTCCAGGTCATCTATACGTCTATGCTAGATAAAGCTCTGCCTTATCTCAGCTCACTGGTCACGATAACAACACCCACCCGTAGCATGCGCTCCAGCAGGTATATCTTACTGGTCGTCCCCAAAGCCAACACCTACTTTGGCCGCCTTTCCTTCCAGTTCTCTGCTGCCAATGACTGGAATGAATTGCAAAAATCGCTGAAGTTGGAGACTTATATTTCCCTCACTAACTTTAAACATCATCTATCTGAGCAGCTTACCGATCGCTGCAGCTGTACACAGCCCATCTGTAAATAGCCCACCCAATCTACCTACCTCATTCCCATATTGTTTTTATTTACTTTTCTGCTCTTTTGCACACCAGTATTTCTACTTGCACATCATCATCTGCTCATCTATCACTCCACTGTTATTTTGCTAAACTGTAATTACTTCGCTACTATGGCCTATTTATTGCCTTACCTCCTCACGCCATTTGCACACACAGTATATAGACTTTCTTTTTTTCTATTGTGTTATTGACTGTACGCTTGTTGATTCCATGTGTAACTCTGTTGTTTGTGTCGCACTGCTTTGCTTTATATTGGCCAGGTCGCAGTTGTAAATGAGAACTTGTTCTCAACTAGCTTACCTGGTTAAATAAAGGTTAAATTAAAAAAAATACATTTTTTTTTATTGCAGGTGTAGCAAAATGCTTGTGTTCCTAGCTCCAACAGTCCAACAATCAGCAACCCTTCTAACCAAACCACCTTCTAACCAAATTAATTAGTTGCGAATCTAAACACTGATCGACACACCGACCTAACAGCTTGCAAGCCACTGCCCAGCCTCTCTCTTCAACCAAACTACTTTCTAGCCAAAATATAACCACAACGCCAAACACTAATAAACACACCAACCTTACATCCAGCCAGGCGCTGCCCCTCTCTGCTCTCTCTTCAGCCCAGCCTGGTCTCATCCACATGGGGGGAGAGGCCCTGGCTGGTTTTGTTCAGGGTGAGAGACAATGGGGAGGTAGGCTTTAGTAGTCTGGCTCTTCCCTGTGGCCACATATGCTTTACTGCTGATCTGGGCACATTCAATGTTGAACGTCCACATTCAGATGGTCACAGGGGGGATTTGTAGGTCAGCACCAGAAAGCAAGCATCCTGTTTAGATGGTGTACTTCTACATCAAGCTGTCTCATGCTACAGAAACAGGTGGTAGGCTCCTGCTATATGGGCTGTTCTGACACGGGAACAAGCCTTACTCGTCCAAGACTTACTGACAAGAAAGCATGCTGGGTAAAATCTACAATCAAGTAACAGGTAATGATTATTGTATTATTGTACTATTTACTATACGGGTACATGAATGAAATATGGCCATATCAAAAATCACCAGAAATGTACAGGGAAATCTCTCAGTAGTGATGGCACACAAAGCCAAGGATTTGTTGATGGTAAGAAGTCTGTAGGCTGGCTACCCTGTCCCTAATCTCTCGTGGACAGACTACATAACATTATTGAGGATGCGATCAAAGTACTCAATATTTTAGTTCTAGGTTAACCTAGATTACCCTGTGCCCATGACAGGGTATGCAGATCAGTCATATCCTTGGCGAGAAAAAGGGGCCCCTCTGTTTGAATCGTTGATGCCAAGTCCCAAACATGACCTAAAGAGCAGTGGTTTACATCCATACATCAGCTTCCCCCGTCAGAATTTAATGGCATTAGGTTAATTGTTGACGTACATGTAAAAATGCCCCATCCTCCGCCAACTCTAGCTCCCACTATAGGTGATTTCCAATGATTTCTCCCTGGCAAGCTGTGACCGTATTATCCTTTCTGCGAGCCCCTGTAAGTTCAATGGAACCATTGACTGGCCCCAAAAGGTCAACACTTATTTTGTTTAGGTACATGCACATCTTCTTACTGCAAACTCTGGCTTCAGCACTATAGGGGATTTCCAATGCATTCTCCCTGACCACCTGGGACCGTTTAGTACGTCCCGTGACCTTTCCTTCACAGAGGCGGTTCAATCACGTTCAAGCGCTTTTCAATGTGCGTGTGTGTGAGGGGTGGGGTTATGGTTGAGTTTCCGGCATTAGGCGATAACCACACAGAACTTTCAGAGAATTCTGTGGTTGAGTCAAAAAATGATAGAATAGACTTTCTCTGGAATAGGACTGGCGTTGAGGTCAACATGAGGCGTGTTTACTGACAAACGTACAACTCTCACACCCTTTACATACCTTTGAAGTTCATGTTTGAATGTCTCTGGTCTAGTGGTGTGGTTATGAAGTGACTCCCCGCAACTTTGTGTGTGACTGTGTGAGTATGTACATTTACCTTGTGTGTGGGAAAACTGAGAGAGAGAGAGAGAGGAGACAGAGAGAGAGAGAGAGAGAGAGAGAGAGAGAGAGAGAGAGAGAGAGAGAGGGTTTCTTGGAACTCCATGATCTCATCTGAATATGTTTATTCTATTAGGAGAGAGAAACACAAGAGTATGTGTGTGTGTGTGTGTGTGTGTGTGTGTGTGTGTGTGTGTGTGTGTGTGTGTGTGTTTGTGAAAACACTCCAAAAAACGCACACCGTCAATTCCTGTCAGCTTAGATGAGGAGTAAACATCTGTTGCGAAACCTTCCTCCCACAGAAAGAGCTACTGCCTTTAGCCTTGATAGAAGATAGGAGAGACATTGTGGACAGTGACAGTCATACGCTGAATAACAAAACAACAAACATCACTTTCTCTGCTGCTATTATTCAAATTATTATTAACGCTAGCATCAGCAAATTTTGATATTAAATATTGTGTTAGTTTACCCCACTTTTTGTCTACTTCCAATATGTAGCCTGATTCAGCATCAAGCTGGCAAGATCAGGATGGTCCAACGAGGCTAATCTATCTGTTTCAAATGTTTTCTCTGCTACTCTCAGCATTAGAACAAACTGAACATTGCGTTATCTTACACTACAGTTTTATCAGGTATCCTTTCGTCAGTTGTTTTTGTTATTGCTGCTCTGGCTTACGGTAAAATGAGCAGTGCCGTGAGCTGACACTAGAGGGCAAAGTTGAACTAATTATAATATATATATTTTTTTTATAGTGCTTTTCAATTCAAGTAACAAAGTGCTTCATATCATAAAATAATCCAATAAAAGTGCTAACAAAGAAACAAAGGCAGGAGGAAGTAACATTTAAAAGTTAATTAATTAAAGTCATAGATAGCTAATCAAAAGATTTCTCATTAATATCATACAAATAATACTAACTTTAACTAGGATACCGTACTTCAATAACAGGTACAGTGAGTGATACTGTACTCCAGTCAAGACTGAAACTATCCTCAAACACTCATACTACTGTACAAACAGTGGCAAAATAGGATCCACCATTTTGAGCAACGCCAGCTTACTCCACTAGTGTTCCGAGACAGCCAAATGTAAAAGAGCATAATAGATTGTATAGACTTACAATCTAATCCATCTGAGTTGTTGTTTACTATAGAAACAGATTTACACACAACAACCAAGCTGTTTACCTAGCTAGCTCAGAACGTGCAGAACACACGTACACACCAAGGTCGTGCCCCAAATAGCACCCTGTTCCCTATAGAGTGCACAACCTTTGACCCGCCCCAATAGGGAATAGGGTGCCATTTGGGACGTAGACTAACTCTGTCCCCACATAAATACACTTCAGCTCCCTCTGGAGAGTGAGCAAATACTCCCTTGACTCCATGCCAGTCTCCATGCCAGTCCTATGTTTGCTGTACCACTCTGCCAGCCCATGTCTGTCACTGCTCCAGTAGGCACACCTGTGTGTGTGTGTGTGCACGTAGATGTGTGTGTGTGTGGGTGTGTATGTTCTGCCATCTGGGCACTCCCTACCTCACACTCACCCCACTTCCTGTCTCACACACCCTACCCAGCCTTCTCCAGGAACAGCCAGTACAGGACTGCAGGACCTGTCTGTCTGGTTATGTGGACAAACAAAGTCAGTCAGTGGTCTACTCACAGAGACATACTGTATTTACAGTAGATAGACTGATGGGGAGAGATCGTGACTGAGACCAAGACAGAAACCGAGACCAAGACAGAGACAGAGACAGAGACCGAGACAGAGACCGAGAGCGAGACCAAGACCGAGACAGAGACCGAGAGCGAGACCAAGACAGAGACAGAGACAGAGACCGAGACCGAGACCGAGACAGAGACAGAGACAGAGACCGAGACAGAGACCAAGACAGAGACCGATACAGAGACCGAGACAGAGACCGAAACAAAG